>NC_138193.1:98670763-98953263 GCF_964194105.1 Spermophilus citellus | reverse complement strand
TCAAAGCCTCTCAGTCCTCAAACAGCTTCAGTGATGATTTGATCAGTCCATATCCCATATGCAGCACACCCTTCTTAAGGATAATAAGCCTGAACTGAGCTCTTTAAAATGAACCTCCATTGAGCATTTCCAAAAAGTAACTAACTCGACATCTCCCTTGGAGACTGAGTATAGGTGATTTTGCCGCTCATTCTCATGTTTGTGTACTAGGTAAATTAACTAAGTCAGCCGTCTTTATGCTTCTCCTCAGTTTTGTCATCTATGAGACAGGGAGTAACGTGAGGGTCACATGTTAAGAGTTAAGGGTGAAGCATTGTGCCTGGCACAGTGTAGGTGTGACCTAAGCTGTAGGCCCTTATCTAATATTTTAGTGTGGAGAAAGGAGCAGTCTCCCACCTGGAAGTGGTAGTACGGCTTACATGCATCAAGCTCCCTTCCCACTCTGAACTTTACACTATACAAATGCATTGGTAACAGATTAATGCTCCCACAGCCGTGAGCTCCCCAGAACAGGCAAACAAAGACAGCTGGCAGCGCTCAACATCACCCTTCTGCTTTCTGAGATGAGCCAGCTCAAGTCACAAGAACCTAGTAATGTCAAGTAAATATATTTGAGCCTGTCACTGGAAAATTCCTAATAAGGTTTCCTGGTGATTCATTTGGTGACGGGAGGCATCTGACTCACCAAGCCTGCCCTCTCACACATCCACAGATATGATGGACAACTGGCCTCAGATCATGCTATTTCGGAACAGTCCGAGGCATTCTTTACAAGGCGGAGAAAACACAATAACTCCTCTGAGAAAGGATGAGAACCAAAAATAACAATTATATTATCTTCACCAAAACAAGAGAAGCAGAAAGATGAAGGCCAGCATCGTCTAGGAAGACAGGCATACTGTTTTTCAAGCCTGTTAGGGTAAAACGCAAGAACCATCAGAATCCCCCTGGATTTCCTGTCAGTGGCTGCATGTGACTGCATAGACAGAGTGCCACGTTCCAAGAAATGTCACTAAGCCAAAGGGCACCTGATTCTGAGCAAATTCCCAGCAAAGCTAGTGGCTACATCTGGCTAAACTCCAAAAGCAGAGCATTTGGGAACACGACCTTGCTACTGGAAGCCTCTGAATAGAGAATTGAGGACAGCCTGACAATCACAAA
The DNA here is from genome assembly GCF_964194105.1 of Spermophilus citellus. Lineage (NCBI taxonomy): Eukaryota > Metazoa > Chordata > Mammalia > Rodentia > Sciuridae > Spermophilus > Spermophilus citellus. The sequence continues at coordinate 98,952,102 of NC_138193.1, read as the reverse complement.
ATAAAAGTTTCCCTGGGGACCCCTGTGCAGTGCGATGTCTTCCAACCACATCCCCAAGCTTCTCTCTACATCCAGATTCCCACACCATTTGAGGTACTACCTGCTTTTGAAGCATGACTTGATTTTTGTTGAGATAATGCTTTTAAGATTCTTTCAGTGGTCAGTGTAAAGTCTTCAGGGCATCAGAAAGCAGTTCTCCAATGACTTGTGCCTTCCTCTCCTCCAAACTTAGCTTCAGCCTGGCCTCAGCACGGAGTACTGTGCCTGAGGGCCCCACACTAATGCTTGTGGCGTGACTGAGAGAAGAGGTTCCTGTTTGCTTCAACCACAGAGCATGCAGAATTCCCAGGAGAAAGTCCCCATCATGACAATGGTCAAGGCAACTGTCACGCACCAGTATTGCCAAATGGTTCATTCTTGCATATCCCACTCCTCCTGACAGGACTGATTCGTTAAGTTCATTAAAATGGCATGCAATTTGATTTCCTAAGTGTGAATGCTCATGATGGTTTGCAAAAAAAAAAAAAAATTTAAAACATGGTAAATAGAAAGACAGAATGGGTTTTTCTGAAGACCAGGTATTATTGTCAATGAAAATAATGACTATAAGAATGTGTTAGCACTTCCTGAACATGTCATTTTTCACTTCTCGCTCACATTGCTGAATGAAGAACACAAAGAGACTTCAAGTGGGGAGACAGAGATCTTTTTCATGATGCAGAATTTCCCCAAGCATAAGCAAACTGAAAAATTACACAGGTTCAGGCCTCAAAACGCAATGCTAGGTTCTAAAGCCCTGCTGCAGTCTAAGGCTCTGATTACTCCTAATAACTTTCTGGATTAGTGATGTCCACAGGGATCTTTTCTAGAGATTTTCTCTTTTCCTAACTCCTTGTACACACTCACACCTAAAAACTCCATTGTTTTTACTTTAGAAAAACAGGTCAAGCCTTCTCAATCCCGATACCACTCTTGGATTTATTCACGCAACATGAGTAGAGGACAATAGAAACCATAAATTGTAAAGATTAACTATAATATTAGTATTTACCAGTTAACTATGAATTCGTTAACTCTGAAATTACAATGATGCGAACTAAAAAGTAAAACATACGTATGGCTTATGAAGATTCCACAAATTGGGCAGTCAGCATTCTTCTTAACATCCTTAGCCACACACTGATGTACCTTCTGACAAGATTGTGTATGTTTAAACACTTCTGCAAAAATATGCTCAACATTGATAACTGTAGCTGTTTCTTAAAATGAAAGAAAGCTTGCTTTCCATAACCTTTTATACTGCTTGAAATTCTCACCCTGAGCATGCATTTCCTTTTAACAAATAAGGCAATTCACTGACTAATTTTTTTAAGTTGTTTTTGTTAAAAAGGCTGCAAAATTCAGTTCCTCAAATTAAAGGGCATTTTGTTTGTTTTGTTTTTGTTTTTTTGGCCTGAGGATCTAAAAATGGCTTAATCTCATCCCTCTCCTTAACTTGCCCCCAACTTGTGTTTCCAACTCATAAGCACAGAACATCTTTTATTTATAGATTTCCATGTATAGATCTTGTATACTTTTCTGTATTTATACCTAAGCATTTAATTTTGGAGTGTTACTACAAATGATTTTTAAAATTTCAATTATTCATTGCTGATATATAAAAAAGCATATGACTCGTGTTGTGACTTTGGTACATTCACTTCTTAGCCAGAAGGTTTCAGTTTGGTTTTCAACTCTTTGCAGAACTCTCTTCATAGGGAATCATGTCATCTGTGAACAAAGACAGTTCTCTCTTTTTCTGCCCAGGATATAGAACTTTATTTCCTTTTCTTGTCTCACTGCACTAGCTAATACTTCAATACAAAGTTAAATAGAGATAAGCCTGGACAGACATTCTTGACTTGTTCTCATTTGGTATGGAAAACATCCTGTTTCTCACTGTCACATTATAATGTCTACTGGAGGATTTTTGTAGTTATTCTTCATCCAATTAAAGTTTTTCTTTAATACCAGTTTAGTGACAGGTTATATCATGAATGATTGTCAAGTTGATCAAGTGCTTTTTGCATACCCATTTATATTATCATATGATTTTTCTTCATCTTTCAATGTATTGGATGACATCAATTACTTTTCCAGTGTTGAACCACCTGGGGTTTCCCTTTTTTAATAATCCCTTCATCTGGTTTGTTATTTGGGTAATGCTGGCCTCATAGAACGAGTTAGAAGTGTTTCTTCTGCTTTTCTGATGAGGTTGTGGGAAACTAGTACAATTTCAATGTTAAGCACTTGGTAGAATCATCCTGTGAAACTGTCTGGGCCTGATGCTTTCTTTTATTTTTGAAACAGTATTAATTTTTTAATAGATACAGAATTATTTATATTATCTATTTATCTTTCTGAGACCTTGATTTGTGGGCATAGTGTTCTACATGTATTGATTTATTATTCTTTTAATGTTGATAGAATCACCCTGTTTTATTTCTGATTTTGATGACTTGCCCCACCTTTCTTTTTCAACCCAACTACATGTTCTATCAATCTTATTGATATTTTCAAGGATCCAGGTTTTAGTTTGGTTTTTTGCTATTGTTCTCCTGTCATCAATTCTATTGATTTCTACCCTAATTTTTACTAATTGTTTTAGCCTCTGACTGCTCTTTTTTTCTCTAGTTTCCTAAGGTCAAGACCTAGATTATTGATTTAAGATTGTTATTCTTTTCTAGCAGAAGCATTGGATGCTAGAAACTTCCCTCCAGGCACTGCTGTCACCAAATCCTACGAATTTTGGTAAAGTTGATTTTGTTTTTCATTTAGTTCAAAGCAGTTTTTAATTTCTCTTGAGACTTCTTCACTCATGGGTTATTTATGAGTATTTTGTTTAGTTTCCAAATGTATTTTCCAGCTTTTTTTTGTTATTGATTTCTAGTTTAATTTCATTGTGATCTAAGCACATACTTGGTCAGAGTTTTGTTATTCTAAACTTGTGAAGGTACTTCTGAGAACTCAGAACATAGTCTATCTGAGAAATGTTCCACGTGAATTTGAGAAAAACGTGTATAATATTGTTATTGGATGGGCTCTTTTATAAATGTCAGTTTGATCAAGTTGATGGTGCTGTTCAGGTCTATTATATCCTATTAATTTTTAGCCTGCTTGATCTTTCTTTTTTTATTTATATATGACTGCAGAATGCATTACAATTTTTATTAAATATATAGAGCCCAATTTTTCATATCTCTGGTTGTATGTATAGTATATGCACATCAATTTGTGTCTTCATAACTGTACTTTGGATAATAATGATCATTGCACCCACCATCATTAATTATCCCATACCCCTTCCCTTCCCCTCCAACCCCTCTGCCCTATCTAGAGTTTGTCTATTCCTCTCATGTTCCCTTCTCTCTACCCAACTATGAGTCAGTCACCTTATATCATTTGCCATTTTTTTTTGGATTAGCTAACTTCACTTAGCATTATCTTCTCCAACGTCATCCATTTATCTGCAAATGCCATGATTTTATTATCTTTTATTGCTGAGTAATATTCCATTGTGTATATATGCCACATTTTTTATCCATTTATTAATTGAAGGGCATCTAGGTTGGTTCCACAGCTATTTAGCTATTGTGATTTATGCTGCTATAAACATTGATGTGGCTCTGTCCCTATGGTATGCTGTTTTTAAGTCCTTTGGGTATAGACCGAGGAGAGGGACAGTTGGGTCAAATGGTGGTTCCATTCCAAATTTTCCAAGAAATCTCCATGCTGCTTTCCATATTGGCTGTACCAATTTGCAGTACCATCATCAATGGATGAGTGTGCATTTTTCCCCATATCCTTGCCAACACTTATTGTTGTTTGTATGCATAATAGCTGGCATTCTGACTGCAGTGAGATGAAATCTTCAACAAATACATGAAAAAATGTTCATCATCACTAGCAATTAGAGAAATGCAAATCAAAACCTGCTTGATCTTTCAATAAGACCGAAAAAGAGTGGTCAAGTCTCCAATTTTCATAATTAATTTGTCCATTTCTGCTTAAAATTCTACAAGTTTTGCCTCATGTATGTTGCACTCTTTTGTTAGTTGCAATATGATTATTACATCTTCTTGCAGAATTCACTCTTTAATCATTATATACTGTCCCTTATCATTCCCAACAATTCTACTTGCTCTGTAGTCCGATTTGAAATCGCTATTGTTATTACAGCTGTCTTTTGGTTAATATTGACATAGTATATCTTTTCCATCCCTTTACTATTATATTGGCTCTTTTAGGTTATGCATAATATTTTGGCATAAATGTAAAAGCATGGAAAATAATTTGCTCTAATTTATTCCCCAGTACTTTCCGCTTTCCTTTCCATCTCCCTCCCCGGCCTTCCCTCTACTACTAATCTTTCTGCTATTTACTTAGTTTATTTTTAATTAGTGCCTTGTGAATGTACATAATAGTGAGATTGACTGTGGAATATTCATATATGTACATAGGAAAGTTAGGTGAAACTCATTCCACTATGCTTCCCTTATCCCAACCCTCGTCCCTCCCCATCAATATCCTTCATCTAGTCCACCCATCTTTCTTCTATTTTAATGGAATTCCATTCCACCCCCAATCATGCACTTTTTTCCTTACTTTCTCCCTGCCTTATATTGGACTAGCTTCTGCATATCAGAGTAAACATTTGACATTTGATGTTTTGGATCTGGTTTATTTCATTTAGCATGATAGTCTATAGTTCCACTCATTTACCAGCAAATGCCATAATTTCATTATTATTTATGACTGAGTAATACTCCATTATGCACATATACTATATTTTCTTTATCCGTTCATCTTTTGAAGGGCACGTAGGTTGGTTCCAAAGCTTGGCTATTGAGAATGAAATTTCTATGAATACTGATGTGACTGTATCCCTATAGTATGCTGATTTTATATCCTTTGGCATACATACCAAGCAGTGGGATAGCTGGGTCATATGGTGGCTCCATTCCTAGTTTGCTGAGGAATCTCTGCTTTCCAGAGTGCTTGCACTCATTTGCAGTCCCACCAACAATGTATGAGTGCATCTATTCCCTGAAATCCTCACCAACATCCTTACCAACACATTATTTATATACTTAATAATTACCATTATGACTAGAGATGAAATCTCAATGTAGTTTTGATTTGCATTTCTCTAGTTGCTACAGGTGTTACATATTTTTTTACATATTTGTTGACTGTATTTCTTCTTTTGAGAAGTGTCTGATTAGTTGTTTTTGCTCATTTAATAATTGGATTATTTGTTTTTTCAGTGTTAAAGTTTGAGTTTTTTATATATTCTGGATAATAATGCTCTGTAAGATCTCACACACTTTAGGCTCTCTCTTCCTGCTCATTTCCTTTGCTGGAAACTATCATAGTAATTATATTGAAAAGGGCTTTCTTACAAATATATTTGAGTGGGGTTTTTTGTTGTTGCTGTTGTTTTGATTTTTTTTTTTTTGGCAGTCTGACAAGCTCTGTCATTAGATTTGTATGTTTGGACTACTGACACTTAACGTGATTATTGATACCATTGAATTAATATCTACCATCTTTGTAACTGTTTCTATTCATTACACTTGTTCTTTATTTTTTGTCCCCTCTTTCTGTGACTTTTCTGATTTTAATAAAATGTATTACGTGATTCAAGTCTATCTTCTTTCTTTGTAGATCAATTATTCTTTTTAAAAAATTAGTAGTTGCCCTAGAGTTCAAGGGGCACATCTTTAATCCTACTTTCAAATAACAGTGTACTGCTTCACATTCAGTAGAGGTGCTTTATAACAGTATTTTCTGTTCCTCGTTCTTGTCTCTTGTAACATCACTGTTATTTACTTCGTTTATCCAGAAGCCATAAACTCAGCATGTAGTTACCTTTAAGATCAATTAAGAATCAGACATAAAGAATTTTATGGGTTTCTGTCCTAGATAATGTTTCTTACCCTTGAACAACTTCTTTTAACTTTTTTCTTGTCTGGCAGAGAAGCTCTACCAATGATAATTTCTCTCAGATTTATTTTCCTAAGTCTTTATTTCTTCTTCAATTTTGAAGGATAATTTCCCTGGATTTAGAATTGTAGATTGGTATTTCTTCTTTCGACATTTGATCTCCACTCTCTTTTTGCTTGTGTAGTTCTGACAAGAAGTCTGCCATAGCCTTAGCCACATTCTTTTATAAATACGGGGACATTTTCTTTCCTCTGACTTCTTTCAAGATTTTTCTACCTCTTTGGTTCTCTATAGTTTAAATATATATCCATGTGTAGAATTTTTTTTTTATTTCTCCTGCTTGATATTATATGGGATTCATGTGTTTGTAGTTCAGTATCTTGGTCACTTCAAATATTTATTTAGCTTCATTCTCATTCTCCTCTTTCTGGTATTCTAGTTAGGTCCATGTTCACCTTTTGAAATTGGTCCTTGGTTTTGGATATCTGCTCTGTTTTTTTAATTCTTTTTTCTCTTTGCATTTCAGGTCGGAAATTTTCTATTGATATATTTCAAGCTCACTGATTCTTACCTTGGTTGCATCCAGTCTACTTATGAGCCCACAGAGGCCATTCTTCATTTGCATTACAGTATTTTTGATTTACACTTCCCTTTGATTCTTAATGTGTCCACTTCTCTGTTCTTACATGTTATCTGATACTGCTGTACTTGCTCTGATGCTAATTTTGTCTCTTTCTATTTTTTCTTTGATTTTCAGCATGTCTTGTAGTGTTTAGTAAAGTCAGGAATGACCATGTAGGACAATAGTACCAGAGGTAAACTGGCTTTTAATTTGAGGTTATGCGCTAACCTGGCTAGAAGTTAAACCCTATTGTTTAATGTTTGTTCTATCTATAGATAATGGAGACCTCAAATCCCACCTTGTTTTCGTCTCCCCTCTTGTCTTCTGGGTTTTCCATCTGTTCTGTCTTGGATGGAGTCTGCATCTTGCTCTTTCAGCTATAATCCAATGTTATATTGGAGCCCTGTTAGTTTAATAATAAGATACGAAGGAATAATATTATGACTAAATCTCAGGATTTGGGTAAGTCTGTGTCCCTTGGTGGTGACATTCATAGCTGTTTTTAACCTTTTTTCCTCCCTGGTAAGACAAGAAGTCTAGTGGCTCTGAAGTCAAATAAATGCTCTCCATCCAGATGAGATAAGTCACTGTGTAAGTCTTTATCCCTGGAAAAGAGCCTGTTTTATGGAGGATACTTTGGATTGATTTCATAATGGCAACTTTCCATCTCCACCTGCCAGAGTCATGAGATCTCTCTTGATTCTTCACTGTGAGAACTTGTTTGGGTTCATAGAAGTAAAACCCATAGAAATATAGGACACCCCCTAAGACTGTGGGTTTTCAGTTTTACACTAGTCTACAGTCAACCTCCATAAATTCATCATATTTACCACTTGTATGACTTTTACCCAGATAAGCAGGTTTCAGCTGGGATTTTTTTCTCCAAAGTGATGGTTTACTCTGCAACCTCATTTTCTGAGAAGTCTAAGAAAAGTTGCTGATTTTCCATTTATTCACCTTTCCTCTTGTTGTAAGTATATACATGACAATTTTCAAGATTTTTATGTATCAGAGCTGATGTTGGCTTCAATATTCTCATCTCACAATGGAAAAGACTGTTTCAAGGGCTTCCAAGGCAATGACATCATACAGGGACAAGGATTCTTGGGGTGTCATGAGCCAGGACATGCTATGTCATCTGTGACCTTGTCTTTCATTTCATCCAAGTTGATTATGTTTCCATTCCACTCAATCATCATCCTATAGTTTTAGGCATCCTTGACTGTGAGGGTTTCTGAATCAAGCTGTATCAATACTAGATAACGGATTTCTTTGGGTCTCTATAGGCTTAACATTTCACCGGTACTGCACTCTCAGAGTAGAATCTGCCTCAAAGACGTCAGGCTCATTTGGGGAATAATAAGCATATATGGGTCAGATGCATCATAGTTATAGGATTAAAGGTACAAGACTCTGAGACCACCAAGACCACAGAAACAACACTTTAAATTTCAGAACTGAGGCAGAATGTGAGATAAAGAAAGAAGAGTATTGAGGAGTCTATGACCTACCATATCCAGGGATAGTTCCTCCTCCTTTGGTATTCCAAATAAAATTCCAGATAGCCTGTTTGCTCACTCCCCTCCCTGTTCAAAAATTATGATACCACTATCATAATTTTATAATTATACCAAACATGTAAGGAACACAAGAACTTATGCTTTTCAATTCTCCATGCAAGGCAAGAATCTTTTCATATGCAGTGACACTATTAACATAGTATCTAGATTTACTGTTAGTCAAGTCTTATTTCCCATCTTCCTGATCTCATTGTTCAAGATTTCACATCCCCAAAGAATCTTTTAAAATTCTCCAATGGAGATTCACCTGAAAGTTTCATTAACTTGAATTATTTACTATTCACTTAACCATGAGCTAGATAAACTGACATCTACCTCACCTTTGCTGTGATCTTTCCGCCACTCTCAAACCATGTGGTAAGAAACCATTCAGCAAAGCTACCCTACCTTTGAAATAAGAGATGTCAACCCCGGTGCCAAATGTGTGAGCAAAGTTCAAAGATTTATGCTATCTTTTAAAATTCAGCCAATTCCTGTGCACAAGAAAAAATCAATTGTTGGACCAGCTTTGTTCTTGAAAAAAAAATCAATCATGGTTCTTGCCAATGATCCCATTACCCTCTGGATGCCGGGGTCCCTCCTCCACATCCCCCATTGCGTGTTGACATTAGCTGTATTGAACTGCATTTCCATAAGGCTTCTGTCTTGGTTCAAGATTAAACCACCTTTTACTCCCCCTTCTCTTCTTAGCATCCTTAGATCCCTATTAGTTTTCCCCAAAATAACTGTAAGTGTGTGAACTAATTAGCTTAGAGAGCACAAGCTCCCTTAATGCCTTCGGAATCCTGCCATCCAATACTGACTTCTCTATGTTCTGAGCTGCAAAATAGCCCCTCACTTGGTTTTGGTTCAATTATTCTTCAAGGTCATCCTGGTGCCACTCCTGTCCATGTTTCTTTTCTTCTCTGCTTCTGTTTTTAAGAGGATTTTTAAATAGGTTCGGCAGCTCAGCCATTTTTGAGTCATTACTAGCTTCAATCCCTTTTGCACTTATTACTTGGCCTATTTTGTTTCTCCAGCCTCTCCTCTTTCTCTGCTATATTTGCAAGAGTGTTTCTGGCTCTCTCTAACCCTTTTCCAGGTTGGAATTGTTCTGTTTGGGTGGTGTGTATCTTTTCCCTATAATTTGAACTGATGGAGCTTGGCCTTGATTTCGGAATTGGACCTTCCCCTCACCAGATCTTAACAGAGGTGTATCTTTTCTTTCTGCTTCTGATTGATCCTTTGGGAACCAGACTGAATGATCCCTGGATCTAGAAAGGAAGAAGCCTCAAGGAAACAGCTCCCCCACCCCACGGTTGTTCGACAGCACCCGAGTCTTCAGGATTTCCAGTCTACTTACTGATTTATTTTTGTTTTCAACCTTGGCAGAAATTAGAATCCCCAGGTGAGAATAATAAAACAAATACAAAAATTATCATGATAATGACACCTCCCACCAGAGAGCACTGAAAGCTTTTCAAACATTTTCCTATAAATTACCCAATTCAGAAGACATTGCATAACAGGTTTTTTATCCCTGCTTTCTTCTACTTATTATTCTAATTATTTTCTATTTTCTTCCAAACTCCTATTGTAATTTCTCTTTCCCACTCACTTTGCATGATCAAGCATCACCTTAAAGAATCACAGAAGACACTTCAAAATGGATTGAAACCAGAGGGTTTTGAACTTTTTGAAGTAACAAAACACAAAGCTCATACCAAAGCCAGTGTTCACATCCTGCAAGGAATGTGGAGGGATAATCAGTCAGAAAACCTCACAAGCAGAACATACCGAACAGAAACTAGAGTAGTACTACAACTCAGAGGCACACAGAGATCCACACCATCACTCAGAAATTCCAACATCAATCTCAGGACAGCCACGCATCCCAGACAAAGTTCTAGAAAACAGAGGAGCTTTTTAGAAGTTCGACCACAGGATAAGCAGGAGATACGCAAATCACACTTTCTGTATTCAAACCTCAACTTCCCCCCATGAAAGTTTATGCAAATTTGGACAAGTTTCATAACCAATTAACCAATCTGTGCTTCAGATTCTTCATCTGTACAATGGGAAGAACATTAGCACTTACTCGCACAGAGTTGTCATAAGGATGAAATGAGTTAATCATTGTAAATTGTAAGTTCTATTCAGGTGTTAACTGCTGATATTGTTATTATTATTATATTATTATAACTAGCATCTGAAATACCAGAATTTTTCATGAGTTTCTGGAGAGACAGAAGAAAATCTATGAGACTAAAGCAAACATGCAAATAAAAGAGAAGTTTTGGAGGCAGAAAATTGATGATCTAAAATTTCTACTAGGCGAATATTGATAGCTAATTGTAAGAAATGAGGACAGTGCTGGGAAATGGAGTATTTCTTTTACCTTGAGTAAGTAAGTCTAAAGTACGGTCACCATGAAGTCCAAAATCATTCCAGCAATCAACAGAGAACACCAGCATCTTCAACAACATGAAGAAAAAAACAATAAAGATAAGTCTTTATGCTACCATACTCCAAAAACAATAGAAAAGGAAATTCTAGTCACATCAATTTTTTAATGCTAATTTCTACCTGCTCTTCTTCTAGTCCATTATTTATGAGAAAATGTGAATGCCCCTGTCCCTTCAAGAGAATTCCCCCAGCAACAGAGATGAAGTATGCCAGAGCTAGGGTTCCTATTATTGGGCAGAGGTAGAATAAATCCTGGTCTGGTGTTTAAGCAATAATATCCACGCTTTTAGGTATAAAGATTTTTGTCTAAAAAAGAAGAAGCACAGCCTCTATGATGTGATAATAACATAGAGAACCAAATATTTGGCCCTTCAAATTCCCCAGTCTTCATTTTCAACCTGGCTAGAAAGGGAGATTGAAGCCACATTCACAGAAATGTCATATTTATCGGTGGTGATAAATTTGGCAGAGTCTGGAGGACTCATCTGCACTTACTTTAGCAGCAAAGGCTCAGCAAATGGGCAATTGCTTCCCCAACATGAAAAAAGCATCCTAGAGCTGAGCAATTGATTGAAAAAAATGAGACAAGCCTACCAAAGATGAGAACTCTGGGAGATCATTCAGGTTCATAGAAAGAATCCAAGCATGGCTAAGAAAGGCAAGCCAACTTGTACAATGAAAGGAACTGAGTGAAGACTGCAGACTACAATACAGGGAGCAGGGCTCATGGTGAAGTTATTATTTTTTCCCATCACATAGAAGATTGGGATCAAACTGCTTATCTCAGAATTCTACTGGTCTACAAATCCATCTCTGAAGCTTTGGTTTTAGTTCTATTTTTCTAAAGCTCAAGAAAACTCACTGTTTGTTGGGGAGCAAAAAGAGAAAAAAAAAGATTCAAACTATTTTATTCCAATCCACTGAGAAATTAGATTTCTGAAAATATTTCAATTAGGTTTATATCTCTGCGACCCTTCATCCCAAGCAACAAAATCAAGGAGCTATGAGTTATATGTCTGCCAAACAAGCTAAGGAAGCCTCTTAATAAGACCAAGAAAGACTGATCCCTTGGTAAGGCAGGTAGGGAGGGCAATGTACATGTTGTTGGGTGGTTTAAAGAGTTTTTTAGAATGTTTGGCTTCTGCAGATGCAAACCACACTGTGAGTGGCTCTACTGCATACCCCATTTGGTAGACCAGTTGATCTAACATCTACCTCAATTCTACACTAACTTGGCCAGGGCACGTGGCCCACCTAAGCTCTGCAAATGTGAAGGTTTGTTGACAATACTATTTTTTTCCTTGTTTATTATTATGTGTTGACATCCAGATAGATTCTCAGGCAGGTCCTGAAGACTTCAGATTTTCACAATATTACAATTTCAGCAGACTGAATGTTAAAAATGGAAATTGGACAGACTGTTATCAACTTTAATCGACCATTAGAGCATCGGAGCCTGAAGGCACAGTATTTAACGGTTGGAATGGGGTGGTCAAGTAAAATGCTGTCTCTTTCATTTGGAATCTGGGAATAAAGCCAACCCAGATAAAAAGGGAAAAAAGCCATTACTCTGACAGCTGTGGCAGAGCAGGAGGATTGGTGTTACAAGGAGGCCAAGATGCAAATATCGCAGTACACTTGGGTAAGGCTTGTGGACTGAATTCTGGTTTGCAGATTTTTGTACATAATGGACATAAATAAGCCAAGGAATGAGATACTGACCTTGCAGGATGAAGGCTATAATCTAATATCAGAAATGGGTCCTGTGACATCATATTGCATTGCTGGACATGGCCTCAATATGTCATCACCTTTCTGTGTAGCCATCGCTGTCTTCCAGGACAGGCAAATCATTTGCTGCCTTGGTTAGGCTTCTCTGCTTCAGCCCCTGGGCAAGGTACACTGTGAATGCTGCAGAGAATGATTCCGGAATTAAGGTTTTTAATTACATCTGACATTAGTGAGCTTTCACCTGTTGGCAGCCATCTTGTTAGAACCACCCAGGGGAGAAAAGTTGTCTTACTGGAAGTTAAGGCTCCTTTTTCCTTGGTGCCTCTTTCAGCCACAGCACAGATTCCTTCCCAACACCATTTACTCTGTTAGTGTAATTTTGCACATTATGAACTTTCAGAATGTTAAACCAAGCACAGTTTTTTTTTCTTTTAAACAAAATATATTGTTTATGTAAAGAGTCTAATGGCCCATAGCAATCCAATTTACATGTAAAGTACAAGATTTCATATTGAATCAGTTTTATTACCTCACATATGAAAGATATCGAGCAGTGGTAGGTATATTGTATTTGTATCAGAAAAATACAAGGGCAGATTTATTGGGCTGGTGCTTAATAATATTAGAATCGATTATCCAGATGAGAGACGAGACATATGTTCATTCACTGTGGGAGGAAAGATTATTTCCACCATGTCACTGTTGTCCAATGAACCCTTCCCACTCTTCACTCAATGAAATATCCATAGTTAAAGGGTTAATAAGGCTTCCCAAAGTGATAACATTAACTCTCTATCAGCAGCCAGGGAATAATTGATACCATTTAAAATTTATTAAGCACATTTGGTTTGCTGGGCATTATACCAAACCCATAAAACATAAGATATTTCATCACTAGTTGCTTTGTGTGCTGTGTTGATTCACTTGACCTCTCAGAAGTTGAATTTAATCTTTTCCATATTTTCTACATTAGAGAAATCTCAAACCTATTTTTCTTTATATTTTAGTTTTTCTTCCTATAAATTCCAATCACTAGATGTTCTCTTCGCAAAGTAATCTGCTCTTATAAACTATCTCCGATATTTTAGGAGTGGCTCATCATTTTTTAAAAATTATTTGGAAGGCTATTCCATAAGCACTGGCATTGATTTGGAGGAGCTAACCCTTTGGAATGTTGGTGGTCAGACACTTGATGACCCCTTTCTTTTTACCACAGTAAGTTTTCACTGGATATGATGGGGATAAGGGATAGTCTTGATTTAACAAAAACAGAAAGAAGGAGGCAAAGCTATAAGGGCCACGTGATCATTTGAAATGGGACTAATGCCAAAGTAAATTTGCTTATAATATTCTGCAGGAATTTTTGTCACATTTTTGGATAAGAGATTTTTGCTTTATGATTTTTTGCTTCTAAACATTTTTTTTATCTTTTCAAGAATGGAAAAATTTACTTTTCCACTCTTTTTTTCTTGGAAAAAAAGAGGGTCCCTAGCTGTCTGTGAATCCTTTGATGTGATTTTGCTTTGGGATTTAGTTAGAAAGCACACACTTTCCATGGCCTCCCACCTTCTACACATGCAGGCAAAAACTACATTTGTATTTGTATCAGAAAAATACAAGGGCAGATTCAAACACTACATTTCAAGTGAACAAAACTAGATGTAACAGCTAAACTCTTCTTGCAAGGAAATGAAAACAGATTCGTAAAGGCCATTCCACAGTGTGGTTCTTGCCTACACCCCAAAGACAAATCACCTATACTCACCCTAGAGAGAAAATGTGCCTGTGATGTGTGAGTGTGCTTAAGTGTACTAGAGTGTGTGTGTATGTGCGTGCGCATGTGCATATCCAAGTGTATATGTGGGCCCTGCACAGTATGGCCTGCGATGTGGATCAGATATAAAATCACTCTACTGTGGACATTGTTTTGCCCTAGTCCTGTCTTTCTTTAGCAGGAAAAGAATGCTGAGCCAAAATACTGAGCTGATGTATATTTCCTACAGAAGCTGATGTATATTTCCTACAGAAGCTCTCTCTTCCCCTTTCTTGTAATCCATGTTCATCATGTAATCTATGCTCTTCAGAGACAAGCATTCTAATAGAGGAAGATCCACATTTCATTCAGCTCATAAACTGACTTCCAGAGGCCTTCCTCATGTCTACGCCAAGAAGTTCTATTTTTAATGTGTTACAGTTTCTATTCTTAATATGTTAGCTGCAACCTCTTCCACCATCCCTTCATAAGCAAGCATCCATGGTACCTTGTTCATCAGAAAACTAAACAACTCAGAAATTGGTGTTCCTTTGTCATTCCAATCTGATTCATGATTTTTCATGGCTCACTGCTAATGTTTAAACCAATGATCGAGCATTTGTAGGGGAAACCAAGACATAGGAAACATATTCTGCTTCTCATGGAATTCACAGACTCTTCAAGGAGGTAAGTTTTATATGTGATGTAATTAGAAAGGAACACAGTATGTATGTAATTAAAACATCAAACAGTGAGTCTCTTAAGGTTCAGGGAAACATACATTCCATTATATTCACCGTACCCCATCACCAAGTGGAAAGTACATTAACATATTCTTAAAATATTTTCAAGGGTAATTGAAATAATAAGAGTTACCCTTTCCTCGTCTGTATGCAGAAAAGTCAAGTAAGCACATCATGTTGGTACTTCATAATTCCACTTACTTAATGAAGCAAAAGAAAAACATCAATATAGTCACCATTTTTATTTTAATCCAATTGTGTAGGTTTCCAATTTGCTTTCTTAATATAAAATGCATTTTTCTTAAAGAAAAGTGTTACATATGTGGTAATTATTACCCATTCTATTTCAGTTTTTAAAATACACCTGACAAGCCCACATTAGCTATTAGGAGAAACTCTTAAAAGCAAACCTTCCAAGGTAATCCCCAGACCCTCAGCCTGCCAGTTCAGGCCATTTCATTTACTAATCTCCTATTTGTCTTCCATTCTCTTCGATACCAAACTTGGTTTCAACACACGATCAAGTTCCTGGGATTGGCCTCATTACCCCTTCAGAACATGACTTCCTATATCTGCTCCACATGGGGAAAGACCTTCCCTTCTCCCCACCGTGTCTGAACCTAGACACTCCTGCCAGACCCCAGGGCAGGATCATTGTAAGGATGAAGGTGTAACTGTAAAAGTCAGTGTGCTGGAAGGGCCTGGGATTCTCTCTGGCTAGAGAACTTTGCTCATGTCAGACCCATTTCATAAAACATCGGTTTATCATCTGCCTACCGCCAAACCACTGCTGGTGAGTGAGCTCTTCAAAGTATGGCACCAGAACT
This sequence comes from Spermophilus citellus, assembly GCF_964194105.1. NCBI lineage: Eukaryota > Metazoa > Chordata > Mammalia > Rodentia > Sciuridae > Spermophilus > Spermophilus citellus. The sequence continues at coordinate 98,936,416 of NC_138193.1, read as the reverse complement.
TCCTTGTGTCTTCATGCTAGCACAATGCCTGAGAAAATAACATAAAAACGATTAATTAATTAATTAATCCAGGCTGTAAGATTAATTAACTCCTCCAAACAAAACTTGCATTTCTTCAGGGGTCTCAACTAGAGTTGAGAAAGAGAGCAATCTAATTGAATTAATTCACTCAAAGGCATAAATTATTAAAAATACAGCAGTCTGAAGTAAAACTTGGCGATGGTATTTTTGAAAGTCTCCCCAGGGAGGTTTTCACAAGAGGCCTGGCTTGAGAACTCCTGGCATAAGAAGCCCTCTGAACTGCTTCTGCTGCACCCTGCCATCATCCACCCATGCACACGGGCCTCTGGCTGATCACAGCTGGGGCTTTGTCACGCATACCCTGCTTTCCCACATTCCACATCTCTCCCACCACACTTGCAGAAACCTGAAGTAAGGGACAGTGTTGGTTACTGTTGCCCCAAGATCTTCCCATCGTGCTTCATAGCTGCCTCCTGAATTCAATGACTTTGTTTCTTGGAAGTGGGCAGCAAACATTGCTTCATTTTGATCAAGAACTAAATCACCAACGTAAAATACCACCTCTCCATGAGGAAACTAACTCCAAAGATATTTTGGCAATTAAGGGAACTTTTATGTATCTAAACATAAAGAAAATACAGAGGTTAAGCTCTTAAGATTCATCTGCAGCAGACCATCAGAGTGGCAGGTAGAATGTGGGGTTGGGGTTGGTTTACCTTATTATAGTCGCTGGGACTATGAGTGAGAATCATAACTCCTGACACTTCTTCCCGATGTATCTACATTCTCTGGCATAAAATAATCTCACAATTTGGAAATGACTTAGTACATACTAATTGCAGAGCTGAGGTTTCCTGCTGAAGGCTTCAAACCTGATTCATCCTGTTGCAAGTTCTCAGTGACCAAGCAGAGTGAGTTCAGGGCAGTTTTCTAATACATAATAATGGATGTTTACCATGAAATCACCATAATTATATTCTCTGATGATGAATCTTCTATACTCATGAAATATGTAGAGCTTGTTCCTTTAAGATGATCTTAAACACCCCCTCAGCTTGTCTCCACATACATGCCTAGTCTGAGAAATTTTGACATAGCAAAGGGAACAAAGGTGGGGGACTTATCAGATTAATTAATACACGAGAGGAAAGAGATATATGTGATTAAACTAACTTTCCAGGTTCATCATAAATATTTTATCCATCTATGTGACTCTGCAATTCTGTTTTTGTCACTTAGAAAAAGGTCCTCGATGTCAGACTTGAAACTTTATAAGAATGAAAACAGGACACAAGAATTCTTACAGCCAGAGCCGCAGCTGGGGAGAGTGAAGAGAGACGGGTAGAGCATTAGTCAATGGATCACAATTCCAGGAAGACAAGAAAGACCCACCATCACTGAATGCTGGGGCAGAGTCTGATTCCCTTTGGGCAGTGTATTGTAGGAAGCACAGGTTATATAATGGGCAGGCCACAGAGAAGTGGAGGGCCACGTTCCATCCCCAAACTCTCCTTTATATAAATCTCCACGGACTCTGGAAAGGTCCTGGGCTTTTCTCCTGTGGACCTTCCCTCTTCTTTTCTACACTCCGTCCCCTAGCCCTCCGCTATATATGTCTTCCCTTATCCCTTCTCTCTGTCTGGCCTCTACTAACAACCTTGGATATGAGGTTCCAGTTCCTTTCCTAAGGTCTACCCAACAACACTTGTTCAACCTTACATACGTCATTGGTAACCAGGAGCTTCTATCTAAGCAGGGTTAATTTCAAGAAGCAAGCTTCAACTACCCAAAGTAATGAAAAAGAAATTTTATTCTCCACTCACATCTTTCAAAGGACATCACAATGTTCCCAAATGCATAGTTTATAGATATGTCTGCTAAAATTCTTTTGTCGATTTCTTTCTCATTCAAGATACTCCAACAGCAGACTCTTCAATCTCTCCCTAGAAAATACCTCTTCTTCATCTGGCCCATGAGTCTGGCTTCCTTCCTTTATTTCAGAGGGGAGATTAGGGTAGCAAGAGCACGCTCTTTGGAGTTCTGGGGGAAGAGCAATGTCTGTGAATGTACCAATCTCGTGAATTTATATCTCATCATACACTCAAACCGTACGCATGTATTTGAGATATATTCCTGTGTACTGATCCTGTCTTTCCAAATAAAAGATGAATAATTCTTTAAGGAATGGACTATGCTTTGTTAGCTTTTGTGTTTTAGTGCAATGTCAGTTTTCAATAATAGTATGCAAAAATGGATGAAAAAAGTAAAATATATACAAATAAAAGTCATAGAGTAAACCTTATGTTTCATTAATTACTTCTGCAAATACAACACTCAGCTGTAATCTGCTGATGGTGATAAAATAGGAAGGGCTGAATGGGGCAGCAGTCTGGGGCTCACTCACAGGGGAGTCCCTGGTGTCACCGTCATGCTCCCCCCTCCCCTCTATTTCCCGTCAGTCCAAGCCAGCGTTGACGCAAGGTCATGGAATTGATGACAAGGCACTCAGATTCCTGGAACATTTTCACCTGAGACCAAAGGCTCAAAATCAAGTCTCTGAGCTGACAAATTGCTAAACACTGGAAACATCAACTTCTAAAAACACATAACAGAAAAGGTCTCAGGGATTGTTAATTCCACTCTTGGACACAGTCAAGAATTCCCTTCTAAGCATCTCCAACAAGAGCTGATGAACAAATTATCTAGAAACACCTCAGGATTCTGCAGCATAGCTCCACATATTAGAAAGTTCTCCCCTCAGGCCAATCAGACCACTCACCATGAAATTTCTGTCCACCAGTCCCAGTGTTTGCTGAAGTCGCACAGAAGTCCAAGTGCTACTTCATATGACCCATTAAGATAGTTGAAAACAATTCTTGGCTGTTCTGTGACTATTATTTCTTCCTTCAATTAAACTTCCTTTCCACAAGTTCTTCTTCATGTAGAATTTGGAATCTTCTTATGGTTAAGAACTGTGAAAAGTCTTAGATCTTACCTGCTTACAATCCAACAAGCTAACCTGCCACAATTCCATAGATGCTAGCCAGAGACAAAGGGTCAGAGACAAAGGATGTTATTACTCATGGCACTGAAGGACACATGAGTTCCATTTTATATCTGCTCCCCTTGCTCCCCATGTCTCAAGGGGGGTCAGGAGGAAGGCAGGCTGAGGTGAACACGGTACATACTGTGAGCTTACGTCATAGCTGACAAAACCTGAGCTCCAGAAACTTCCATTAGAGGTTAGAAAATTTTTCCAACATCTGCCCTGGAAGAGGAGATATCATTTTTATTATCCTAGTCCAGAAACCAATCTGCTCCCTTCACCCAGAATTATGCCTTATCTCTATCTTCCAAAGTTATTGCAACAATACAGCACCCTTAAAAAGTTGGTCTACAACAAAATTGTCACTGCCTCTTATTCAAAAGATGGGCACAAACCAGGAGACTCATGAAGAACCGTCTACCAACAGGCATCTGCTTGATTTCCTCGGCTCTTCCCAGACATCTAGGTTGAATAATCATGCACTGTTGTACCTTTCTGGGCTTGATTGGTACAGAGTATTAGAAGAACTGTCACCCTTCCAAGGTCTCACACTTGCCTTGACCAATTCAGTCAAAGATCACATAGCTAATTTGGAGACTATGATTTTCAGAGATACAGGAAATCTTTCATTAGATTGTATGACTTTGGATCTCTAGACTCAAAACAGTTTCTTTGCCAAGGGAAAATGACCTAGGAAAGAAACCACGGTCAGGAATTGCATGACTTGGAAATCTCTGCATTATCTTGGGTGGAAGGGCTTGGGGAGTGTGAAGGAGACAGGTTCAACTCAAATCTCAGTCTTTCACCCCCTATTGAGCTTTCAGTCAATGGAACCCTGAAGCCTTCTTGACCCGAACAGTCACTCAGCCTTTTCTCCTTCTGCTGTAAACTTGAACAGTTATGGGCTGGGGAATTAGCTCAGTTGGTAGAGTGCTTCCCTTGCATGCACAAGGCCCTGGGTTCAGTCCTCAGCACCACACACACCAAAAAAAGAAAAAAAGAAAAAAAAAAGACTTGGACAATTATCTACATTATCTCACGTATATATTTGAATTTACCAAAATGATATCTACATTTTACTAGATGTAACCTATCCTTTCAGTTCTTCACAACCTGTTCCATCCCTGGGTTTGTCATACAGCACGATCCCTACGCTCCAAAGACTGCATCAACTTTGCCTCACAGTTGTCTGTTTATTTTTCCTTCTCAATAACATCCTGAGAGGAACTCATCTCAAACACAGGAACTGAGGGTTGTATATGGGTGACATAAATTCATCCCCACAGACACATATAGGAATGTGTCCACTTGCACAGAGAGCAAAAGCACAGTGTTCGCACCCCTCCCAATGCACACCTGTACACATACCTTAGGACAACATTAAAATGGGCCCACAGCACCCAGCAGGCAGGAAGTCATCTGTGCTCAGTGCTGCCTGGTTAGAGCTGGGGATTCTGGCTGGAGCCAGGAAGGCAGTGTCCCCCAGTGAAGCACGAGGGGCATCTTCTCAAAGCGTACTGTTCTCATGGGGACCCGAGGTCAAAAAGCTCTGGAAAGACAGCAGGGCCAGGATGTGGAGCTCCTATTACAGGACGGCACTGCAGATGAATTTGCCATCAAGGGTCTTCTTGGATTCATTTCGTATTTCAGAAAACCCAGGCCCAGACCAGGCAAGGAGTCCATATCACAAGGTTGTAAATGCCCGGACCTGAGCCTGATTCTAGGCCGCCTGGCCCAGGCCCCAGCATTGTCCACGACAACGCTGCTCTGATCACAGCACCTTCCTGGCAAACTCCCAACCTGCATCACCCACACCCCAGCCGGCTACGCCCCCGCCACGCTGCTGCACACCCAGAGGGGAGAGTGACAGCTTGGGAAGCAGCCCCACTCCACTCCTGGGTCCTTCCCCAGAGACAGGGCAAAGTTGCCACCTGCCTGCGGTCTGCTCCCTCCTCCCCAGGGACAATACCAGGCGCCCATCGTTGTCCTTGAGCACCCCATCTCACTCTGCCCTCTTTCTACTTCGCTACCTTCTAACTCACCTGATTCGCTGTTCACCAGACGCTTATCAAAAGCCAGAAGGACGTCATAATAAAACAGCCCCTCAACAGAGCCTGAATAACTTCAAATCTTGGGCCCTCCCATTTCCAGTGGTATGATTTCGAGTAAGTTATTTTGCCTCTCTGAGCCTCAGAGGTCTAATCTGTAAAGTGGGCCTGACAGCAGTGTCTACCTGTAGTTCCTGCTGGGCGCTTTGAATGAGCTGGTAAATGAAAGGCACTCAGAACAGAGCCTGGTAGAGCAAGCCCAGGATTCAAGCTTCCCCTACCGGTGACGTTCGCAGTGTCCGCCAGACCGGTCAAGTGCGGCCCCTGCCTTAGCACCAACACGGGAGTCCATGTAAACACATAATTAGACAAATAATTAATTAGAGTTGAGATGACTCCTCTGAAGGAAAAGCACAAAGTGCAACGGGAGCATGTCCCAGAGGGGTCAGGATGAGACAGAGCCAGCGAGATCAGGGGCCAGCAAAGCGTCGCCTGGCTGGTGTTAATGAATAAAGGTTACGAGAACACAGCCTCACCCTTTCGTCAGTGGATTGTCTATGGCTGCTTTCACTCTAGAGCAGCAGAGATGAGAATTCTAGACAAAGACCTCAAAGCACACCAGCCAGAAACATTTATCCTCTGGCCCTTTAAGGAAAAGTTCCTTGCTGACCCCAAGTCAGTCAAACAGGGAAAGGAAGTCCCTACACACAGAAAACGCAGGAAGGTGGGTCTGGGGTCAAAGGAACTTGGAAAATGTGAGTCCTTCAGGCATGAGCTCCTCTACTTCCAAACCCATATCCAAAAGTGCATCTGTGTACGCCCCGGGCTTCATCTCTTCCCCGCAGCTCTGAGGAAAAGGCAAGTCCTCCCCCGTTCAAGACAGCACCCTCCGCCCTGCCCAGGACCCTCCCCTCTGAGAGCACTCCCTTCAGCTACTCTCCTCAATTTCCAGTCCACCCCCTCCTCTCACTCTGCCTTCAGGGTCATCATTTCGACATGCAATTCTGACCATGACCATGTGGCTTTCCTGCCTAAAACCCATCAGTGGCTCCCAATTGCTTATGGACAAGAATAACTTTTTAAAAAAATGTTTTTAATTTGTTCTTTTTATTTATTTGACATTTTTATATAAACATGGAGTATATCTTATTCTAATTAGGATCCCCATCTTGTGGTTGTACATAATGTGATGTGGAGATTCACTGTGGTGTATTCATATATGAATAAAGAAAATATGGTATATATACACAATGGAATATTACTCAGCCCTAAAAAGGGTGACTTTATGACATTTGCCAGTAAATGGATCTATCTAGAGACTACCATGCTAAGTGAAAATAAGCCAATCCCAGAAAACCAAAGGTTGATGGTCTCTCTGATATGTAGATACTAACACAGAACAAGCAGCAGAGGGGTGAATAAAAGTTCAGAGGATTAGACAAAGCAGAATGAAGGGAAGTGGAGGGACAAGAATAGGAAAGATAGTGGAATGAATCTGACATAATTTTCCTATGTTCATATAAAAAATACGAACTCTTAAACAAGGCACACAACGCTGTACACAAACTGCTCCTACTGCATCTCCAACTTTGTCCCCTACAGAGTAAGACTGTCTATCCTACTGTGACATTTTACTTTTCTTCTTGACCATCTGACTCCTTTGGATGCCCTTCCCTGTTTCACAAATTCCTCACCTCTGATTTGGGGGAAAGAAATATAAACCAGATGTTCACTTTCCCAGCCTCCCTTGAAACTGGGGCGTACATCTCTGGAGGTAACCTCAGCCTCCCCCAGTCAGAAACCTAAAGAGGTTCTGAATCTGAGACTAGAAGCTTGAAGAAGGGTGCACTGCCCAGAGTCCATTCTGCTGTGAGTAGAGCATCCCCCCAGGCTCTGGCGGCAGGGAAAGCCACTGTGACCAGCTAACAGGCAACGATACCTCCTCTAGGCTGCACAGCTCTGCCCTGCAGTTCTCATCATGGTTTCCAGGTCCATGGAATCAACTCCTAAAAGTTCTGTAAGCCTCTGTTCCTTAATAAATTCATTTTTCTGCTTAATCTAGCAGAGTTAATTTCAGTTTTCTGAACCTAAGAATCCAATATTCCTGTGAAGTCTTTTCTCACAACCTATTCCACCCAACAGGGAAAACCAGTCTCTCTTTCGTGCCCCGCTGTGCCCTAACGCACACACACAAACACACTATTTAAGAACCACAAGACATAGTGACATGTATCTCCATGCCCCCCTTTCTGTCACCCTCTCTACCACAGACTCATGCATTCATTCATCAAGCATAATGATGTTTCTACAGACTCCACCCTAGATCTTGGGAATACAGCAGAGAAAAAGATTCCTATTTCTTCTGGGCTTGTGTTTGAGAAGGGAGAAGCCCGTCTTGCTTGTCTTTGTCTCCAAGGGTAGACAAGTTCCGGACACAGAGAAGGCACTCAGGGCACGCTGACTGGGGGAGTGGATGAGTTAACGACTTTGTGTCCTGAGGCTTTATCCTGATTCTCTTCAGTTCAACAAAATGGTTAAGATCTCAGGGCCCTTGACCTTCATCCTGAGCCTGGCTTTCCCACCTGCACCATGGTGTGGAAGCCAGACAGACCCCATGATGCGCCCTGATCATGTTTGCCTTTTACTAAATCCCTGGCATCAGAATAACTATCCTTCCTTTTAAGCAGCATGAAGCTGAAAGATGATCAACTGTGTGTTCTTGTAATTAGAGTTGTTGGTGACCAAAGGCTTTTGATGTCCTTCTTTGTGTCCCCTCTTACCTAACTCAGGCTAGGACTTTGGAACATAGTAGGTAGTCAATAAACTGGGATTGAATTTGCCTTATTGGTGAGTGCCTATGCATATGTCCTCACAAACAGCACGTGAAGAGAGCCAGAGTTTCTAATTTTTGCAGAAAAATTCAGAACAGCCTCTGATTAGTGAGCTTGCTCCATTTCCCAAGAAATCATTTTAACCTTTAAACACAGAAGGTCAGCGTCTCCTCTCTCTGCTCATGCATAATTCCCTGCCCTCTGCTCTTCAGTGCTGCAGCTACCGCCTGAGAGAGAGACAGAGCCAGCAGGAAGAACAATGCGGGTGCTCAGAGGCCCAGGCCACCTCCCCGGGATTGACTAAGCCCTCAGAATATGTTGTCTCATTTGGTACATTATTAATAAAATTGCAAGAAGTTAGAGAGAAAACTTTTTTTCCCACCTAGAAAAATTAGCATTTATCCCACACACTGGGCAAACTTCGGAAGATGAACATTAATAAAACAGAAAATGTTCCCTTTGAGTCTTCTCTGGCAGCCAACGCCAGCCGAGGGCTTCAAAACAAAGAAGGGAGTGGACGGTCAGGTTGGGCATGTGCCGGGTGGGCACTGTGGGTGGCCCCGTGTTGTGGCCAGAAGAAATCCAGCCAGATGCAACATCTGGAGTGTGACCACAGATGGCGATGTTGGAGGTGGTCAGTGACAGGGCACCCCACCTGGGCAATGGCTCACAAGAGACGCAGAGACGAAGAATTACTGAAATGAGGCCAAGGTCAGACAGGCTGACTGGTAATTTCTTGAAAGACCCAGACTGGCCTGTAGGGCTGAGCCTGCAGGTGGAGCGGGTCCTTGTACTTAGGGAAATGGTAGCCTCCAAACAGGTTGCTCTAATTGGTGGAACAAATTATCCACAGAATCCAGAATTTCAGTGTTTTTGTTTGTTTGTTTGTTTGTTTGTTTTGTTTTGTTTTTTTAGCAGCCGTGTCAAATAGCTAATAGGACAAACCTGGACTCACAGAGGCTTCCCCAGCTCCCCATGTAAAAGAGCACCTCACGCCTCTTCGCACCCCTTTGCACCCCTTTATTCTCTCCTCTTGCCACTCGCTATTACCAACTCAGTCATGTGACCGAGTCACTTGGGTTGCATATTATAGATTTCGGATCTCAACATGTGACAGTACTTGAACGTCAGCTGTGTGAGGATGATGTCATATTAGTCACTGCTCTGTCCCTTGCTTCTGGATCAGGGCCTGGGACTCCATAAATATTTATTGAACTTATAAATAAATATAGTGTATCCTGAGCTAAAACTCCTAAGTCTTCCCACTTAAACTGCTTATGGTCCAGGATTACCTGGTCTGTATTTGTGCGATCGGGAGTGTGTCACTAAAATAAATAAATATAAATAAGGATATTGTGTACATCTACAACTAAAAAATGTTTTAAAAAATGCAGCATGTTATCTTTGGGGGTTTGGTCCCTTTTCCAGCCTTTCAAGCTTCATGAGTCTTGGTTCTGACACAGTTGCAGATTCTCTCAACCTTGTGTCAATTTCCCCTAAAACCAAGGCAGCCTGCCATCATTCTATCATCCAAGTCGGTGATAAATACAGAACTTCCTGACAGGCCTGCAGATATGTCCCCTCAGGCCTACAATAATGTCCTAAATCATCTGCTTCAGAATCATTAATAGAGGCTCTCGGGCCTGGAAAGGAGCTTGGAGATCAAGTGGCCAGTCGTCTCCGTGGTATACAAAGGGGTTCCAGGTCCACAATGGGGTAGTAAGTGACACAGGGCGACCTCTTTCTGACACCATACAAAGTGCAACAATGAGTTTAAGTCTCACCCACTGAACATAAGTGATGCTCAAACCCCCCAAAACGGCCTCTCTGCTTTGAGTGGGCGTTTCCACAGTAACACCTCCCAGTGGCCTTGGCCTCAATGGACCAATCCGGAACCTGAATTTGCCATGATTCATGAAGGACAGGTGAGACCCACCCACAAAGCTTATGGATTCTTTACCTCTCCCATCCTAAGCGTATGCCACACACAGCTGGAAGACTCCAGAAGCCTGCCTAGGAAGTGGCCTGCCCCGCCCTCGCCCTTCCCCTCCTTCAGGCTCTTTCTTCCTGGGGCAGCCAGGGCTCCCCTGTTCCCTTCATTTGCCACCCCACTGAGACTTGGAAACTTATTCCGATGGGGCGCAAATGCCAAGAAGACGTTGCTGAGAAAGGACCAGCAGACACTCAAAGACAAAGGGTGTTTTCCTGGCGCTGCTGAAAGAATAAAATCCTTTGGCTCTCGGTGACTTGTTCAGAATTTACAGAAAATGTGTCCTAAAACAACTAGAAGTGCAAGAATCAAAGGAAGAGTCAGCCACCGTGTATACTGTTGAATGAATGAACCAATGAACGATGTCAGTAGATAAAGAAAAGTCAGCACACACAGCCCTGGAAACTGCTGGGGGACATCGAAGGAAATTACAACAGTGCCCCGGACGAAGCTGGGCAAGCAGAGCCCAACACGGGGCCACACCCTACTCCAGGGATCACTGTGGGACCAGGGGACCCAGCCTGCCCTTGAGACCATGCCCACCCAGCCTCGCAATCCTGCCCTCCTGGTTTTCCCTGGAGCCCCGAGGGCACTCCCTCGGGAAGTCACTTTCAGGAATCCCCTTCTCACACCCTTCACCTGGGGATCTGGCCTAAGGCATCACAATTACACAAATCACAATGGAGTGTCTAACCTAGGGCTCCTGCCCTCCATTTAAATTGCTCCTGCTCTGCCATTCACCTCCTGCCCCAGACTCCATGTCCTCAGACCTGCCCTCTGCACGCTGCTCAGGGGCAATGGCCAAGACACCAGTGGCGTCCCTGAGACCTCAGAGCCTCACATGCCGCACAGAGCACACATGAGAAGCACAGAACTCAAAGTACAGGTCACATATACACAGCTGGCCCCAAGTCCCCTTTCCTCTAAGAAGATGGACGAGGTGGCCCTGTGCTGACCCTCGTCCCTCGTCTCCCACAGTCTTCCACCTGCTGGTGCTGAGGTTCCTTCCTGGGAGCCCGGCACTGCACTGGATGGCCCTCAAGTCCACCTTCCTCTCCGTCTCGCCTCTGCCCTAACGCGGCCACCCCACCCTGTGCAGCCAGTCGGCTCTAGACACATGGATCTTGCTCCTCTCTCCTGAAGCCCCTTCCCCCAACATCTGCCCACCCTCACTGTCCTCCTCACAGGAGAAGCAGGCTCAGAGAAGAGAAAGGGGCAGAATACAGAAAATCCAGGGGCAGGGGAATTATTGATTCATACATTTGTTCTTCATTAAATTACACCTGAAAAACTCGGGGTTAGCCCTGTGGGGAGTCTCCAGGACCAAGCACTTCATGTTCTCCTCTACTTTCCTCATAGCACTGAGCTCCATTTGTTATTGTTTTCTTTGGTTCACTGTGTTTTTACTTGAAAAATCTTAGCTCCTCAGAAAAGGTACACTGACTGTCTACTGGATATGGTGTCTGAGCTAGATCAGGCTGCTAAAACCAAGGTTCCACAGACTGGGTGCCTGTTTGTCATGGTCCTGGAGCTGAGATGTCCAAGATCAGGTGCCAGCAGATCTGGTGTCTGGTGAGGGGCATATTCCAGGTGTGCTGGTGCCTTCTCTTTGAGTCTTCACAAAGCAGAGGGAGAGGAAGTCAGCTCTCTCCTTTCTTTTCTTGTAAGGGCTATAATCCCAGCTTCACCCTCATGATATAATTATCTCCCAAAAGTCGCACCTCCTAATACCATCCCACTGGGGATTAGAGTCTTACCATGTAAATCAGAGGGCTGTACACAGACATTCAGTCCATGGATCAGGATATCTACAGCTTCCAACAAGGTAGGGCACACAGTATATGTTCAATAAATAGTGGTGGAATAAACAAGGAATGAGTGAACCAAATTGACCCATGGTAGTTTCTGACCAGAGTCAGTTCAACCAACACTAGTGGAGAACAAATTCTGCCATCATTTATCTCCAGACATTTACCAAGTACCTCCCATGCTCAAAGCAAGTGGAATAGGATGAGGAACAGGTACACTAATACAGAAGGTACAGTTTCCACCCTCAAATTCCTCTGGGGAAGGATAATACTGAGGTCCAAAGGGAAAACCATCAGCACTGTGAGATCAGAGCCCTCCACACCCAGCGGCTGGCATGGCCTGGGCTGTGCTACTGGAATTGCCAGTCTTAGGGTTGGAATTGCCCCAGTCCAAGGGAGTGTGGCCTTGAGGAGTGCCCCTGATCCTGGCCTTATGTTTGTGGAGAACTCACCCATTGCATCTGCTCAGCCCTGAGCAGGAAGAGGAACGGGACTCCCACTGTGATCAGATGAGGCCATCCTGTATCCTTACCCAGAAAACAAGAGGGAGGTACACAGCTGTATGAGAGAAGGAATGGAGAACAGGAGTGGGCTAAAAAGAAAATAAATAGAGGAAAGAAGGGATATAGAAAAGCCATCTGAGTCTCCGTTTCTCATCTCTCCTCTACCTTCCTGACCCTAGACCCCAGCAGCGCTCACTTGGACGATGGAATGTCTTTTCCACCAGACTCCCCGATCTCCCCAGCCACAGTGCAAACCCCAGACAAGCTCCAGAGTGATCTCTTGAAAACACAGATCAGGAGAGGTCAAGATGGTGGAGTAGAGGAGGTTACTTTCTAAACTGCTCCGTGGCACGGGACCAGGAGAGCAGACAAACAGCTTTTCTTTGAGGTGTCTGGTGAGGGTCATAAAAAAAAAAGAAAAAGTAAAAAAAAAAAAAAGAAAAAGAAAGAAATCCTATTGGGTTTTAATACTGGACTCTCCGAAAGGCCTAGGGACTCAGAGGTTGAAAATAATAAAATTTTAAAAATAAAATTAAAAACCCACCATCAGCAGGGCTGCCAATGTGGATCCACCGGGGGCAGGTTGAAGAGAGACAATGAGAGAGCCCACATTTCGAATGGCACCGAGGCACATCTTGAAGCAAAGAGGATGATGACTGGGGACATTGCTCAGCTCATCCAGTGGGTGAACTTCACTTTGTTTTCATGTGAGATGGACACTGCCCATCTTCTGGTGACCTGCAGAGAGCAGAGACAGCCGCCATCTTTTCCCACTGTGCTACGGTGGCCTGCAGGTGCAGGTCTAAAACCAGGCACTCAGACCTCCGTAATTCTTGTCTCTAGCCTCGTCCAAAAATCTGACCTGGAAGAGGCCTGCCATACATACCAGAGTGTGACTTGAAAATTAAGTAAAATTTGGGCATGGAAACTGTGCACCCAGGGGAATTTGAGATGCTCAGACCTTACAGATCCTGGGTGTCTTTCACTCTTTGAGTCTCATTGTTTGGGGATGCCTGGGGACTTGGGCAGGCAGGGGTGGGGGGAGTGAATTTGTACTTTGGGACTGAGCCCAGGTAGCCAAGATACCAGAGCCATGGGTTGAAGGCAAAGGACTGGCACCCCCAGCTTCACTGGAACCCAGGGGGGATTCAAGCAATACTGACACCCACAGTGAACCAGAAACAGCTGGGCTCTGCAGGTGTACTGATATAAAAGCTTCACCAAACATCATTCCTTGAAGTGCCAGGGTCAGCTAGACCAAAACCCTGCCTCCAGGAGCTCTGCCTCTGGGAACCCCTTTCACAGAACTCTCCAGCAACACTCACTGTGAGTGAAGTAGACAGCACCCTCCAACCCCCACCTCACACACTGAGAAGGGAAGCTGAGAACAGGTGACTTGACTAGCACCACAAAAAGAATTAACAGCCCCCAACTACTACTCCAGCATCCAATATATACCTCAAGAAAAAATGGAAATAAAGATAATTGGGAACTAACAACCAACATATAGTATTATAGACAAAATATTAAAAGACAATTTTTGACCATTGCAACATAAACAATTCCTTAATCTTCCATCAAGAAGCTTTTTATTTAACTTTGTGTACTGAATGGTTTTTGGACATTTGTACGTATACATTTTTGTCTCACTCTTATTTCTAGCACTTCTTGAAGGTACTTATTTTCCTGACTCTGTCTTTTAAGGAGTAGGATATTTGGTTAATATACCTTTGTTTTGTTTTATATTTTTTGTCTTTGTTTTTGTTGTTGTTATTGTTGCTTTATATTTCTCCTATTTCCCTTGAGTCTCTCCCTTTTTTTCTTTTGTGAACTACCAAATCATATTGTTCTCTCTTTCATTCTTCCTTTAACTCTTTACCACTGCTCTTTCTCATCCTCCCTCTCAATTATTACATCCTACCTCTCCTCTGCATTCTCCCTCTTAACCTTCCTGAACTATCAAACCCTTTTGTAAAAAAAAAAAAAATTCTACTTTTGGCAATTGCCTACTATATCATTTCTGTTTATACTGCCAATTAACATTGTAGATGCCAAAATACAAACTAAGCATTTAGTTTAAAGGTGAATATTGATTGTATTGGTTGTTGTTGTTATTAGTCTCCTCCCCCCCCCCAAAAAAAAAGGTGAGGTGCTAGAAATCTTCAGGAACACTCTAAATTCAAAGAGTAGAATCTCTGCCATCTCAGATCCTTACTGATAAATGGGTATAGATGCAAACAGCAAGAAAAGGCAAGGGAACAAATCATCTCAAACAAATCAAAATACCTCATTAACGGAATCCAATGACATCACAGTGAAGGATATGTCAGAAAAGGAATTTAGAAAGTTCCTAGTTAAACTGATCTGTGAGGCAAAAGATGGCATAAGGAATTAAATCAGAGAGAAAATCCAAGAAGTGAAAGAGCAATTCAATAAGGAGATAGAAATCCTGAAGAAAAATTAATCAGAAATTCTCAAAATGAAGGAATTAGTGAACCAAATTAAAGACTCAATGGAAAGCATCACCATCATACTAGACCATTTGGAAGATAGAGTTTCATGTAATGAAGACAAAATATGTAATCCAGAAAATAAGGTTGACCATGGAGAAAAGATGTTAACAGAACAGGAAGAGAATTTTCAAGAAATATGGGGTAACATGAAAAGACCAAATTTAAGATTTATCAGGATAGATGAAGCCTCAGAGGTATACACCAAAGGAATAAACAATTTTTTTCAATGAAATAGTATCAGAAAGTTTACCAAACATTAAAAATGAAATGGGAAATCAAATACAAGAGGCTTAAAATATACAAATACAGGACTTCAAATGTACAAAATACAGCAGACCTACAACAAGGCACATCATTATGAAAATACCCAACATACAGAATAAAGATACAGTTTTAAAGGCTGCTCAAGAAAAATGACAGGTCACTATTAGAGGGAAACCAACCCAGATCTCAGGTGATTTCTCATCCAAGATCCTAAAAGCTAAGAGGTCTTGGAATAAGGCATACCATGACCTGAAAAAAAATGAACGCCAACTAAGAATATGAGATCTGGCAATGTTAAGCTTCAGTTTGATGAAGTAAAAACCTTCCATAACAAAAGTTAAAAGAATTCACAATTAGATGAAATCTTAGTTTTGATTTGCATTTCTCTAATTACTAGAGATATTGAACATTTTTTCATATACTTGTTGATCAAATGTAAGTTTTCTTCTAAAAAAAAAAATCAGTTCAGCTCCTTAGCCTATTTATTGATTGGGTTGTTTGTTTTCTTGGGTGCTATTTTTTTTAGTTATTTATATATCCTGAAGATTAGTGCTCTATCTGACATTCATTTGGCAAAAATTTGCTCCCAAACTGTAAGCTCTCTCTCCACCTCATTGATTTTTTTTCTGAGAAGAAGATTTGAGTTTGAGTCCATCCCATTTATTAATTCTTGATTTTATTTCTTGTGCTTTAGGAGTCTTGTTAAGGTAGCAAGGGCCTAATCAAATGTGATGAAGATTTAGACCTACTTTTTCCTATATTAGGCACAGGGTCTCTGGTCTAATTTCTAAATGCTTGATTCACTTTGAGTTGAGTTTTGTGCATGGTGAGAGGTATAGGTTTAATTTCATTTTGCTGCATATGATTTCCAGTTCTCCCAGCACTATTTGTTGAAGAAGCTCTCTTTTCTTCACTGTATGTTTTTGGTGCCTTTGTCTAGTATGAGATAACTGTATTTATGTGGATTTGTCTCTGTGTCTTCTATTCTGTACCATTGTTCTATATGTCAATTTTAGTGCCAATACCATTCCCTTTTTTGTTACTACAGTTTTGCAGTATAATTTAAGGTCTGGTAGTATGATGCCTCCTGCTTTACTCTTCTTGCTAAGGATTGCTTTGGCTATTCTGGGTCTCTTATTTTTTCAAATGAATTTCATTATTGCTTTTTCTATTTCTATAAGGAATAACATTGTTGTTTTAATTGGAATTGCATTGCATCTGTATAGCACTTTGGGTAGTATGGACATTTTGACAATATTAATTCTGCCTATCCAAAAGCATGGGAGATCTTTCCATCTTCTAAGGTCTTCCTCAATTTCTTTCTTTAGTGTTGTGTAGTTTTCATTCAGAGAAATGAAAAGTTGTGCTGCATTTGTGTACAATGAATCAAAATGCATTCTTCTCTCAACTGTACCTAATTAAAATAAATTAATTAATACAAAAAGACATCACAACTAGAAATCCTGTGCTATGAAACAATAAAATATTTCATGAAGAATAAATGAAAAATAAAATTAAAAACCATCAAAGTGAGGAACTACAGTACCCAAATCAAAAGAGAAAATAATTCAAATTAAAAACCAGAAATAAATCAAAATGATAGGGAATAAAAATTATTTCTCAATAATAACATTGAAAGTAAATGACCTAAATCCATCAATCATAAAACATAGACTGGCATATTGAATTAAAAAACAAGACCCAACAATATGCTATCTCTAAGAGACTCATTTCATAGGCAAAAACATCTGTAGGCAAAAACATCTGAAGGTAAAAGGATAGGAAAAAACATCATTCACATGGATCTTGTAAACAATCAGGGGTTTCTATCCTCATATCAGATAAAGTGGACTTCAAACCAAAGAAGGGAACAAGTAAGAATACTTCTTACTACATTAACAACACATAACAATTGTAAATATTTGTGCCCCAAACAATGGAGCATCTACATACATCAAACAAATCCTTTTCAATTTCAAGAATCAAATAGACCAAACACAAAAATTCTGGGTAACTTTAACATGCCTCTCTTATCAATGGATAGACTGTCCAAAAAAAAAAAAACTAAACAAAGAAGCTATATAACTAAAGCATATAATTAATTTAGACTTAACAGATATATATAGAATATTCTACCAATGAATGAATACCCTTTCTTCTCAGCAGCACATAGATCCTTCTCTGAAATAAACCATATTTTATGCCACAAAGCAATACTTAGCAAATAAAAAACCACAGAGATAATACCTTGCATTCTATCAGGTCATAACAGAATAAAATTAGAAATCAATAAAATATTTAAAAAATAGAAGCTACCCTAACATTTGGCGACTAAATAACATGCTACTGAATGATCAATAGCTAGGAGAAGACATCGGGGATAAATTAAAAAAAGACATAAATGAGAATTATGACAAAACATCAAAATTTCTGGGACACTATGAAGGCAGTTCTAAGAGAAAAGTTCACAGCACCGAGCTCTTTCATTATAAGATTAGAAAGTCTCCAAATAAATAACCTAACATTACATCTCAAGTCCCTGGGGTCGGGGGGGGAACGAACAAATCAACACTAAAAGAAATAGATCAGAGGAAGTAATTAAAATCACAGCTGAATAAGTAAAATTGAAACCAAAAAATTCAAAAACATCAATGAAACAAAAAGTTGGTTCTTTGAAGAAAATCAATAAAAATTTATAAACCTTTAGTCAAACTAATGAAAAGAGAGCGAAAACACAAATTACTAAAATTTTTGATGAAAAAGGAAATATCATGACAGACACTTCTGAAATACAGATGAAAATCAGAAACATTCCAATAAAATAGAAAATCTTGAATACATCCACAAATTTCTAGAGACATATGACCTACCCAAATTGAACCAGGAAGACACAGAAAATGTAAACAGACCAATTTCAAGCAATGAAATTAAAGATGCCATCAAAAAGCCACCAACAAGGAAAATCAAGGACTGGATGGATGCTCAGCTGAGATTTACCAGACCTTCCAAGAACTGACACAATCCTCAAACTATTCCATGAGATAGAAAAGGAGGAAGCCTTCCAAAGTCGTTCTATGAAGCTAGTATCCCCAAATTCCAAAACCAGACAAAAACACATCAAAGAAAAGAAAATTTCAGGCCAATATCCCTGATGCACATAGATGCAAAAATTCTCAATAAGATACTGGAAAATCGCATTGAATAACACACACACACATTCAAAAGATAGTGCACCATGATCAAGCAGGTTTCATTCCAGGGATGCAAGGTTGGTTCAACATAAAGAAATCAATAAGTGTAATCTACCACATAAATAGACTTAAAGACAAGAAGCACATAAAAAGAAGAACTCAAACTATTTACAGACACGATCCTATATTTAGAAGACCCAAAAACTCCACCAGAAAACTTCTAGAACTCATAAACAAATTCAGCAAAGTATCAGGATATAAAATTAACACCCCCCAAATCAATTGTGTTCCTATACACCAATGATGAATCAGCCAAAAGATAAATCAGGAAAACTATTTTATCCATTATAGCCTCAAAAAATAAAAATAACTGGGAATCAATTTAACAAAAGAGGTGAAAGACCTCTATATTGAAAACTACAGAACACTGAGGAAAGAAATCGAAGAAGACCTTAGAAGATGGAAATATCTCCCATGTTCTTGGATAGGCAGAGTTAATATTGCCAAAATGACCATACTACCAAAAATACTAAATAGATTTAACCCAATTCTTATTAAAAATCCAATGATGTTCTTCATAGAAATATAAAAAGTCATCATGAAATTCATTTGGAAAAATAAGAGACCCAGAATAGCCAAAGCAATCCTTAGTGAGAAAAGTGATTCAGGATACCAGACCTTAAATTGTACTACAGAGCTATAGTAACAAACACAGCCTGGTAAGTGACAAAACAAACATGAAGACCAATGGAACAGAATGGATGACACAGAGACAAACCCACATAAATACAGTTATCTCACACTAGACAAAGGTACCAAAAACATACATTGGAGAAAATGTAGTCTCAAAAACAAATGGTGCTGGGAAAACTAGAAATCCATATTTGCAGAATGAAATGTAACCCTATTTCTTACCATACAAAAAACTCAACTCAAAGTAGATCAAAAAGCTAAGACCAGAAACCTTACATCTACTAAAACAAAAAGTAGACTCAACTCCCCATCATATAGGCTTAGGAACTGAATTCCTCAACAACACTCCTAAAGTGCAAGAAGTAAAATCAAGAATCAATAAATGGGATGATATCAAACTAAAAAGCTTCTTCACAGCAAAGGAAACAATCAAGAGTGCAAAGAGAGAGCCTGCAGAATAGGACAAAACCTTTGTCCCCTGCTCCTCAGAGAGAGCATTAATCTCCAGTATATATAAAAAAAAATCAAAAAACTTAACATAAAAAGAAAAAAATCCAATTAATAAATGGGTAAAGGTATTGAACAGATACTTCACAGAAGAAGAAATATGAAAAAATGTTCAACATCTCTTGCAATTAGAGAAATGCAAATTAAAACTACATTGAGATTTCATCTCACTACCTTTAGAATGGCAACAATCAAGAATACAAGTAACAAAAAATGTTGGTGAGAATGTGAGGAAAAAGGTACACTCATACATTGCTAGTGGAACTACAAATTAGTGCAGCCACACTGGAGAGCAGTATGGAGATTCCTCAGGAAAATTGGAATGAAACCATCCTTTGACCCAGTTATCTCGCTCTCCTCAGTATATACCTAAAGGACTTAAAATCAGCATACTATAGTGACACAGCCACATCAATATCTATAGCAGCTTGATTCATAATAACTAAGCTATGGAACCAACCGAGGTGCCCTAAAACAGATGAATGTATAAAAAAATGTGGTATAAATACACAATGGAATATTGTTCAGCCATAAAAAAGAATGAGTTTATGACATTTGCCAGAAAATGGATGGATCTGGAGACTATTATGCTAAACAAAATAAACTAATATCCCCAAAACAAAAGTCTAATGTTCTCTCTGATATGTGGATGCTAACACAAAACAAGAGAGGAGGAGAATAGACAAAGGGGCTGAAGGGAAGGGAGGTGGGGACAGTAATAGGAAAGACAGTGAAATGATTCTGACATTTATTTCTATATACCTATATGAATACATCACAGTGAATCTCTACATGACGTACATCTGTAAGACCGGGATCCTAATGAGAATCAGTTGTAATCCAAGTTTGTATAAAGAAGTCAAATGATACTCTACTGTTATGTATAACTAAAAGGAACAAAAATTTTAAAATTAAGTAAATTTAAAAAGAAAAACAAGATCAGATTGTTCAGATGTGTCATTCCCCCTGCTTAACATTCTCCTTGGTTTTTTCCACACTAAAAATAAACCCCAAATTCCATGTCTATCTAGAAAGCTCTCCCTCGGCGACGGGCTCCAACCACACTGACCTGGTTTTTTGAATCTGAGAAACACCAGGTCCGTCATAGCCTCAGTGCCTTTGCCCTGGTGGTTCCTTCTGCCTGGATGGCTCTTTCTCCTCATCCTCATCAGGCCAGATCCTTTTTGTCCTTCAACCTAAGCAGCACCTCAGACAGGCCTCCTGTGACCTCCCCTTCTAAAGTGTCCACCGTGTCCACTCTCCATGGCATTTCTGACTTTTAATCTACACAAGTCTTAGCACAATTAAATTTTTCATGTCTACTCTTCTCTACATTCTCCGGTGTATTCACCTCCTATTGCTGCAAAACAAATTGCCACAAACTGAGCAGCTGAGAACCATGCCCATGTATCACCTCACAGTTCCCTAGGTCAGAAGTCCAGACGCAGAGCTGCTGAGTTCTCTGCTCAGGATTCGAAAAGCAAAAATCAAGACATTGAATGGCTTCATCCTCATTTAGAGCCTGGGATCCTCATCGAAGCTCATGTGGTTGTGAAAGTGTCTTAGTTCATTTTCTGTTGCTAGTAATACAACTCCACAGACAGGGTAAATTATAAAGGAAAGAGATTTATTTTGGTTCATAGTTCTGGTCCAAGGTCATGGTCTTCTAGCTGACAGAGCCCGAAGGTGTTGGGGAGCATCACATGGCACGAGACAGGCAGCACATGTAAATTTCCTGTGCTCTCTCCTCCTCTTATAAAGCGCCCAGGGTTCAAACATGGGGCTCCATCCTGATTTCCTAATCCCCTTCCAAAGGTCCCACCTCTAAACAACATCACTGGATTTAGTCTCCACTCTGTTACTACCTCAAAATGGAGATTAAGTTGCAACATGCGTTTTCAGAGGAAAAAAAAAATATTCAAACCATAGAAGGCAGAATTCAGTTCTTTGGAGTCATAGGACTAAGGCTTCCATGAGCTTCCCAGCCCAGTGTCTCCTCCAACTTCAAACCCAGAAGCAGAGAACTGCGCCCACATGGAATCCCTCTCACATTTTGAGTATCTTCCACCAAGAAAAGCTCACTTCTTTAAAAGGATCACCAGGTTATGTCAGGCACACCCAGGAGAAGCACCATGAAGGTCAACATTGCCATATAACAACCTAAGCACGTCCCCAGCTGTGGTGATATTCGAGGGGAGAGGGCCACCGGGGGCATCTGCACTAGGAGGGTGGGAAGTATAGGGGCCATCTTAGAATTCTGCCACCTAAGCCCGCCTACACACAACTTTGCCTGCCTGCTGTCTCTGCAATCCACAGCCTGGAATGCTGATTACATGCAGAAAACAGTGTCGCATAGCACAGTGTGGAATAACTGAGGAGGGTCACTCAGCAGTTAGAGATGACCAGTGTCCAGGAGCTGTGGCCAGCTCACACATTTCCAGCAATTGCAGCCTAGGGACCAAGGGAATTGGAATCCTACACACCTGAACATAATCACGCTTCTCCAGCATCCATAGCACATTCCTGGAAACCTGTGGGTTAGAATGGTCCCAGCACGAAGCAGATGCTCACTGCATATTTAGTTATTGTTATTTATTAATGGGAAGAAAATGGTCTCTTCTAGAAATGGAAGAATGAAAGAATTAAATGGATTGAGGTGTGGAAAGAGTAAAATGGCAACTGAAGCCAACCAAGTTCATCTTGCCTCCTCTGCCCAATATCTATTCAGTACCTACCTGTGCCAAGGCCCAGCTCACATGAGACCTCCAGGGACCACTAGGGTCCTCTGCACTGAATGCCCACCTGTCCCATTGGCACCTTTCAGAGATTTTCCTTTTGACATTCATTTCCTATTAGGGGCCAGTGGGTCAATTCTATGCCATATCTTACTACATTCTCTTAAGGAGGTTGGCTGTCTCGCCCATGTTTGTCCCCACCTAGTCAGGAGAGAGTGAGTGCTGACCCTGCAGATCCCTCAGGACTACATGGCAAAGCATGCAGGAGAAGGGGTGGACAGGGATAGAGGGACTCGCCAGCACAGGAAGAGCATGGTATGAGGTGCCCAGAACCTGTGGAAAGGGAATGGAAAGGCCAGTAGGTGAGAAAGTTGTAGAAAAGGGGAGGGAGAAAGATCAGCCAGACCCAGGAGGCGATTCTGCCCAATCCTGGTCTCCACTGGAGGGACATGAGCACCCCCACTCAATGAAGCTAGCATGTCTGTATCTGCAGGTTACTTACTGTCTCAAATGCTGCCCCCAAAGTTACAGGCATTCAAAATCGTCGCCATTCTCCGTTCACCTGATATTCCGTGGTGGCAGTGACCAGTATTGGTGCAGATGAATCAGGGCAGTAATGTTGGATTGAGGAGACAC
The DNA here is from genome assembly GCF_964194105.1 of Spermophilus citellus. Classification (NCBI taxonomy): domain Eukaryota; kingdom Metazoa; phylum Chordata; class Mammalia; order Rodentia; family Sciuridae; genus Spermophilus; species Spermophilus citellus. The sequence goes on along the minus strand of NC_138193.1, from coordinate 98,913,630 downwards.
ACTTGCCCTGAACATCCAATGGGAGTAAACAAGAACAGACTGCCAGCTAATCAAGGTGACCACAAGTAGGACTGTCACAACACACAGGCCCCACTCAGGTGCATAAACAATAAGGTGGTATTCATGCCACAAGTTCCAGAAAGACTCTCACTACCTCCAAGATGGGCTAAAAACTACTAGACTCTTTGCCCCAACAGAAAGACTGGCACTCTGAGAGAATCAGAGGGCAGCCTCCAAGGTGATAAGCAGGCCTGCAGCAGAGCCTGGGAGGAAAAGAAGATGGGATTATTCATCGGGGAAAGACAGGCAGGCAGGATTTCATCCAATCTTCAGGTATCAGAAGAGTTCTTAGGCAGTGCAAGCTAAGTCTTGGCAGTGGCTACTGAGGATAGAATAAGAAAAAGAGCTTAATCCCCAGCATAAGGGATTTAGGATAGCTATGGGGGAGAATTTCCTGATGGTGAAAGTTGTTAAAAGTTGCAATGAATGGTCTCGAGAGAGATTCAGGACTACTCTGGAAGCTTTTACAAGTAGAAGAGATTATCCTCTGGCAGGGGCAGCTTATCTCTAATCCTGCCTGAAGACAGGGGAATGGACACAATGACCTCGGGGTCTCCTTCAGACTTGTAAAGCAGGCCTTCCCATCAGCAGCCAGCCAGCACTGCTGAGTAGGTAATGTGCTTTAAGGAAGGCCCAGAGTGTTCCCAGAAATAAGAGAAGGAGCTGAACCAGGTGTGATCTCCTTTCCTTTTTCTACATTTTAGTCACAGTGGTCTTGCAGCCACGGCCAAGGTTCTTTATAATCTCAGATCTAATCAAGAGTGCCTCAGACAAGAAAAGCAAGAGCAGCTGCACACTAGAGCAGAGAGAGATGGCTCCTACTCTGCAAAGCACCCCATACCCCAGGGCTGTGGCACTGCGGGTAACAATCCATGTGACCCACCAGGCAGCAGCAACAGGAAATCGGACTAGGCTGTTCCCAAACTGCTGCTGCTGCTGGCCACCATGGTAGAAAGGGCTGCGCTGGCTCCAGTGTTCCCCATGTGGCACTTCTACTCCATGACAGTCCAGTGACCAGCCTTCTGAGATACTAGCCTGGGCCCAGCAGTATACGGGATGACCTGGCCTTACCTGGGGGAGTGCCCTGGGAGCTGTGGTGCTGGCTCAAAGGGTTAATAGGCATGCAGAGCTCAGACTGGGGTGTCCTTGGGAGGCTTCTGGGCTTGTACAGGGCTCAAAGGACAGTGAAGATTTAGGCAGAGCTTTCAATAATCCAAGGAAGGGATAACTTTGACTTCTGGAAACGAGGGTCAGTCCTGTGCCATATATAAATGATGTTGGAAAGAGGCACATCTTTTATTTTCTCTGACTTAACCCCTGATGCTGTACCTCTGCTGGATCTAGAGAGGTTCTTCCTCCTACTTCTTTCTTAATGCACATCAAATGTCCTTTGGTACTTTCCCTTCTTCTCCCTATCTCTGGCCAAGTCTTTTGCTGGATTTGCCCCAGCACCCGTCACATCTCCCACCCCGTGGCACTCTGGAAGTCCACAAACAAGGCCATGGGGATGGCTTTCCTTCTGGAGGCTTAGTACCCCCGCCTTCCAGACATTTCTACTTAGACTGCACCACCCTCAGTCAGCAGAGGCCTGCAGCCTATGGTCATTTCTCCAGGAAATGAACATGAATATGTAGGAGAGAAAAATATGAAAATGTATTATTTTGTCCATTGCATATACTAGGAACAGACAGGAACTTGTTGCAAAAGCACATTAAGCATGCAATCAGCGGCATTCTCATGCCCAAATAAAGCTATTTTCATTTCATAAAGCAAGAGAGCAAGTCAAGTCATTAGGGAAATAGAAATGGGGAACTTAAATGCCTAATTGGAAGCTCTATTGCACTTGCAAAGTACCTTTGGTTTTTCTAAAAATTCAAGAGAAACACATTGAGCTTATAATTGCAGATAGATCGATGCCATGTTCCTTCCTGCATTAGCACCAAAGGAAAGTCCCTTCCTGTGGGCTCATCCCAGGCCCAGCTACGCTGTATGAACAGCAGGAGAACCCAGGAAGGAAGTGGGATCCTGGAGCAGGAAAAATTAACAGGAGAGCAAAAGTTCTTTCCCTTTGACCTGAAGGCAAAAATCTATATCCACAGCACATTTCTGGCTCTTTTAGTGTAACTCTTCTTCCTCACAGTTCAAAAGATTGAGGTGTTTGATTTATTTATTGGCCATATCCTATGTGCAAGGTGTAATGCAAGACTAAATCTTGTCTTTGAGCATCAGGGACATCATTTGTGAAATTCAAGGTTGAAGCACCATCAGTAGCTTGATTCTCAGGATTTCACAGAAGGGTCTAGGGAGCTTCTGGGGGAGGGGTCCACCTGGGGGTGGTAGACAAGGAAAGAACAAGAAGCAAGATCCTCATCCCCCATCTCCCACACTACTTCAGTGGGATGGCCTCACTTGTACATGTTTAATATTTTTGGATTCCAAAAGAGCTATTATTTGATTATAGAAAGGAGCTGGGGAAAGATGAGTTTAGATGAGTTATTAATGAAAAAGTATGTGATACAGAAATCACTCCTGTTCTGCTTCAAGCAGTCCCAGGCAACAGGCCCACCCTGACTTTCCCATGAAACACATTTTATATTCTCAACTCCTGGGATATGAACCCCAGAGAATCTGAGAAACTGAGCTCTGTGGCTGAGCTGATGGGCCACTCAGTGAAGGTGTCTCTCCTCTCCACAGAAAGACTGGAGAACAGGACTTGAGAGATTATCCAGGTTAGTGGATTCTGACTCTGTGAGTGTGTTTGTGTGTGTGTGTGTGTGTGTGTGTGTGTGTGTTTAAGCAACAGGAAACAATGCAGATAAGATAACTAAAGCCTCTGGGTGAGAACACAAGGGATTGGCCTTGACTTTGTCTTCTGATCCCTACAGTGGGTTCACACTGCACTCAGGTAAACACCTTCCCCAAGCCAGAGAATGTCTGTGTCCCCTTTAACTTCATAAAAGAGGAGGCAAGAAGATAAAATGCATGAATTTTACCCCATTTCCCAGGAATTCCATGCAGGCCTCAGGCCTGTGGTTCGTGAGGTTATGAGTGATTATGAGTAAATCAGTCTGACATGCACAGGTGGACTTCGCTAAGTGTGATTAGATCCCTAATTGCATTGGAAATGAAAGCACATGGGCACATAATGGATGACCTAAGTCCAGCTCCACACGGTCATTTGTGCATCTCTGTCCTTCAGCTCTGCCTGTAGACAACCCTGCAAGGTGGGGCGCTCCCCCATTCCCACCTGAGAGATGGTCGGGTTTGCAGAATCTGCTCTGTAGCAACCCAAATTCTAGGTTCTCCCAAAGATTCTTGCCCCAAACACAGGTAACATGTCCCTGGGGAAACAGAATGATGTGGAAGAAGGGAGAGGAGAGAGCAGAGCCCGAAGGGGGAGTGATAAATAGCAAGCTTGTTTGCAGAACGAGTGATTACTGGGCAGTTTGCCATTTGACCCCGTGTATTTTTAAAGGCATCCAGTTAAAGAGTATTTATTAAAATGTTTTCAAATTGTCCTTCGAAACAAGAAACCCTGACAGGCCATTCAGTATACTGCAAAGGTGGGTTAAGTACGGCATCCCAGCTGCATCGATAGCAAGACAATGGTATAATGGATTACCTTAATTTCCTAGAGACACACAGTGAATTCATTTCTGGGGGTGGCTGGGGAAAATCAGATTAAAGAGTCCTGAAGCCTAGGCTGCCAACACAGCCAACCAGTCTGAGGGAAAGAGAGACAAGCACCCAACCTCCGAAAGAGCCGATCCAAACAAAACCACCAGGCTCCTTACAGATACAGTAGCCGAGCATGGAAACGTGAGGCAGAAACAAATCCACCACACACACCAAACCGTGATGGCTCTGCAGATTGAGAGAAGAGGGGAAAATAATCCAGATCCTAATTTAGTTTGGGAGCTTGTTTTCTTACACCGACAAATCTTTCTAAAAATGATTTTCTGATTAGAGTCAACTAGCTGAGGCCAAAACTCTACGAGATTGTTGTGCTGTCAGCATGTTAATGGTGTTCCTTAGCAACTCTCCCCTCCACTTTGAGGAAGAAACAACACCTCTGCCAGGAACTCGAAGCTGGAGAGGTCTCTCGGTACCTCTGATGATTCAGGGCTTGGGCAGGAGGCAAGGCATCAGAGGCTGGTGTGAGGCCTGAGCTCACTGGAGCAGGACCCGGCTTCCAGTGCAAAGGCAGGAGCTGGCCTGTGAGGGGAACTGGGGGAAAGGAAAGGGGGCGAGCTGCCACCCTGCCCAGGAATCTCTTCACTTCTTGCAAATATCATGTGCAATCACATAAATCAGAACGTAAAAGGCACACTAGTGATCTCCCAGGATTAACTCTGTATTACAGTCGGCAAGAGCCCAATCCATTCATAGAATCAATCTTTTCCTACCAGACTTAAAGATGCAAGAAATGGTAAGGAGAGGTCAAGTCCACAAAGAAGGGAAAGTGTTTTCTGTACTGCTTTCGTTTTCTTTAACATAAGCCTGGAGCATCACTTTGGAATTTTTGAGAATCTGTTGAAAAGAAGTGAAAATCAAGACTTCACGCATCCATTGATGCATTGATTTTTGGAGAGTTTGTCCACTCTGGTGCTTTGTGATTTCAGATCATCTCTTTTAGCAATGAACTCTAAAGCTGGACGAGACCATGGACTTCAACAATCTCATTCTCCAGATGAGAATTCTGGGACCTTGTGAAGTTAAATTCACTGGAGTCATGATTGATTTATTGACTGATCAAGAGCATGGATTCAAGTATTTCCACCAAGACTACTAATTCTCAGAACAAATGCTTCAAAATGGACTTGGAGAGTCTCCGTTCAAGAAAAGGAGAAATGAGACTCAATTTGCCAATATTCACATTCTTGGAGGAAATGATATTCATCCGAAGCCAAAATATATTGGTAAATTCTCTAATTTAGTCAGATGATGTATCACTTTACATGATAAATGTTTCTAAAAAGTTGCTTGCAAATCAAATTTTTTAAAATTGAATTACTTTTTTAAAAGCACAAGACAGATTGCCTTGTAGGGAACCCTGGGCTGAAAATGAGAAATATTTCTGCAATTTAAATAATAACTACCTCTGTAATTTATCTCTTCTATAAATTCATAATATAATATTTCTTGGTTTTGTTTAGAATCACTTGTTTAAAACAAAAAGATCTATATTTGTGCAGCTAGTGTCACCATGGAGTTTGTAGAACATTAATATTAACTAATACTTTCCTTCTACATAGCCACAAGAACTAATAAGGAATGGGTATTTCCACTTAGAATGTGGGCAAAGTCAAGGCATAGACTAAGGAGATCATGAAAGACGTTAGTGTGTAGATAAGATGCCCACCATGTTCTTGCTTATAATGTTCTGCATTTTTATCTACTATGTTATATTCCCTCCTGGTTAGGACATCACAGGCATCTATACTATCCCAGGGAGATATACCCCCATATAACAACTACAGGAACTCCAGAGAAATTCATGAGCTACCTCAAAGGCACTGGCTTCAAGAATCTAAGAAGAACATCATAACCTCCTCTGTGTTCAGTCACTTGATTTGCTCCATGATATGTTCAGAGATCCATCCATTACATGTCTTTACTGAGTCCCTGTTTTACAGTCAATCCTTCCTACTGTAGGGAAGAAAGGGGGAGAATTACAGGCTTTCCCAACAAGGACTCATAGTCCAGTTAAAGAGGCAAGGCTTACATGCAAAAGCAGGTTGGAGTTCAAGGTCACTTGGATGTTCCCACTAGATTGTAGATCCTTATGAAGGAAGATCTTCATCTGTGCAAAGTTAACACCTAGCCTTAGGAAAATGTCCATAACTGGTCATTTGTTACTGTTGTTATATTAAATTATGAAAACTCAGAGGTACTGGAAAGGATGTTGCCTGCAAATATCTAAAAAACTGACACAAAACAGATGGAAATAACAGATTATTATATCTCCAGAATGAAATTATCTCATCTGCAAAGTGAGAACAATAAAAATATCAACTTCTGAGAGTGGCAGTGGTACCTGAGTGGCATTTAGCACGTCTGGTGCATGGTGAGCCTCAGTAAGCAGTGCCCATCATTTACGTGACAAGTATCACCGACTGCAGTTAAGAGACACTGATGGCAAATCAATGTGAGGAAGAATTTTCCAGAATTTTACAGGGATGCCCACTAATGGCAAGTACTGCATGGGCAGTGCCCCCACCCCCAGAGGCTGGATGGTCATCTCTCAAGAAGCTGAGCAAAGGCCTGCACCTGTTTGTTAAGCTGGTGGAAAGTCAGAATAACATAGAAATACGTTTAAAATACAGTCTTCTGGGCCAGTCTAGGTTTCTTTAGCAACTGTGGAAGACCTCAGGAATCTGTGTTTTAACAAGCATTCCAAGTAGATGTTATGTAGCTGATCAATCAGACATCTAATTACCTAGGTTTGAGAACAACCTAGTGTAGAAAAGGTTGATGGATCTTCCATGATTTGGATATGGTTTGAGGATATTCCCCAAGAGTTCATGCATTGAAATTTCATACTCACTAGGAAATATGAAGAGGGTAGAAACTTATTCCAGTTATGGTGTTCAGAGATGGGGCATTTTGAAGGAGATTAGGATGAGATTAGGTCATTAGGGTGAAGTCCTCATGATTCAATACTTATGACTTTATTTTTTAAAAGGGGGAGGGACCAGAACACACACACACACACACACACACACACACACACACACACACACATTCCCAGTCTCTTGCTATGTGATGTCTTGTACCTCCTTGAGACTCTTCTAAGAATAAGTCCATCAAACTTGAACCAAAACCAAAATTTTCCTTTTTTGTAAGTTACCCTGCGTCGGGGTTGTTGTTATAGAAATGCATAATAACTAATACAATTTCTCCCAAATTTTGACGATCTAAGAGTTTCTTCATTTGTCCTTGGTCATCTTCAAAGTTGTGTCATGGAAAATAATACAATTGATCTATTAGAAAGACTGGGCTCAAATCCTTGCCATGTCATTTCCTATCTGTATGACTTAAAACATATTGATTACCTCCCCCAGAGCCTCAGCTTCCTTGTCTTATGAAATAGAAATAAATATAACTACCTTATATTCAGGTTCTAGGAGCTTTTCTGGCACATAATAAATCCTCAATAAATATTTAATGACCTTAATAGAAAAGTGCATTTCATATTGTGAGACAAATAGTAAGGGCTTATATGTAAGTCCCTTTCTTATCATCCCAAACTTATGTATCACAGAAAAGAAAGTGAGTTGACCTAAATCAACAAGATGAACAGAAGTTGAAAAGGTAAATAAGGTGAACCAGTCACAAAAGGAGACATCAGAAGAGCAGGAAAATACCAAAAGTGGAAGTCCAAAAAGGAAAGAGAATTCCCAAAATCTAAAATAGAACACATAAAGAAAAAACACAACACATTAAATTTCAGTGTAGAAGTAAAAGAGCAGAAAAGTATCATAGATCCTTCCCAATTTCATTGGGTACCCTCAATCATTAAATCTGCATTGAGAAATACTTTTATTTGTTGAAAACCAAGAGCCTTGGCACACAGGGAGAATGGAAGGAACAAGGGACAGGGTCTAATTCATCATCAGGGAGCTGTCACATTGACAACTAGAAGAATTGGAAAGTTACAAAGTACTAGCACCAAACAGCATCAATCACCCAACGATGGTAAATAAATTAATCAAAAATCATTGGGTACCAAAAGGTCTGGGGGGAAAATAAAAGGCAGACGAGAAAAATGATCAGGAGCAGCAGGCAAGCAAAACAGCAAAGTTTGACCCTGTTAAAGCTGAAGCCATGTGCCCTGGCAGACTGCCAGCTACCCTGTCTCCAATGGCTCACGCACCCCCAAGCTGGGTGCTGAGCACAGCTGGGTGCAAAACTGCACAGGCAGCTTTGGTCACACATGTGACCCCTGCACACTGAGGAGAGCTGCCCCTACCCCATCAAGGGAGAAAGCATCACCCGTGGCATGCAGGAGATCCCGAAAATCATGTCATTCAAAACCATTCTCTGACACGTTGTGCGCTTGGGTTAAACTCCACAGCTCTCCGCCTGGCCTGCTGGGGACCACTGATCACCAGTGCCAGCCCTTGTAAGATTCTCTCCTCTGGAATATCAAGGGTCCTTGCTGACCCAGAATTATGAACACCTGAGCCTATATGCCCCAATCTGGCCTCTATTTCCCCAATGGGTTAATTCTTTCTTTACTTGGCAAAAAAGGCAATTACAGAGGACATTAACCTATCAACAACTTCCCCACTCTTTTTCCAGTCAGGATGCATATGTCTGTCCCTGGGGGACACAGTCATACAGGGCTATCATTCATGGGGCTCAGCAATGATATAGCATTAATTTGGCCAATTTCATTCCACAGTTCCTTCCTTGAATGTATCTCAGTGAATTCCATCTTCATGTATCAAAAAAATAAAATAAAATAAAAACAAGGAACTTGGGTAGAGTAGAGAGGGAAATAGGGTGAGGGAGGAGAGGCGGGAAGGAAGAACTGGGGACTGAAATGGAGTAAATTACATTCCATGCAGATATGATTATGTCAAAATGAACTGCACTATTATGTATAACTACAATGCACTAATAAAGACATTTTAAAAAAGGATTCACACCTGGAATTTCTATGGATCCACACAGGTCATGAAATAACTCCAGTAGAGTTTAAAAATAGAGCTCAAGCCCCTCTTTGTTAAATACATTTTTTTTTGGCAAGTCAATCTTTCTTGCCACCTACAAATGATAGTTTGCCAGTGAATTCCACTTAATAGATATTCAGTGAGCACCCAAGGGGATAAAGCAGGCATGGGTGAAGCTGTATCTCCATCTTCTCAGAGTTCACAGACTACTAGTAAGAGAGTCATTATAGTCAGGATATAAGGTGTCCCCCCAAAACATTGCTATTAATGCAGCAATGTTTTTTCTGCCTTGAACAATTCTGACAAATGGGTAGCAACAGCCTCATCACTAAGCATCCAAGGAGGTCACATAGGGTGAGCTTCCATGATATCAGGAGCACCCACCACCCAGGAGCCTCCTATATCTTCTGGTGGACAGAATCCTCCAAACAGGAGGCCAAGGGCATTGAGAACTAGTAGCTCCACAGAGCTCAGTCCGTGTGGCAGTGTCCAAATATGAGGCCCAGCAAGAGGATGTATGATTGACATTTGGTCTCAAAGAGGTTATGTGCAGATCATGATATCCAGTTAGTCCAAAGACAGGTAGGGGTCAAGTGGATAATGTCTACAGACAGCTTTTGAAGAGCAAGGCACCGTGTGCAACGCCACACATTGTTTGAATGAACCAGACTCAGTAGGGTACGAGCAAAAAGACTGAATGCTGCCACGGAGACTCCTTTCAACCCCTTCTATAGATAGATTCCTCCTTGGTCTTGAATGAATAGCCAACAAGTGTTCCAGCCTTTCATTAGCTCTCAGATTAGCAGTAGCCCATTTCTTTGGCGGGGACAGTTTTCCTCCAATCTTACATAATATTAAGATTCTGAGCTCTTCAACGTGCAGGGCCTGACCAGTCTGAGAAGTCAGTCGTTTCCTTTTGCTCCCTCCTCCCTAACTCCCAAGGCTGATTTGTGGCCCCATGTAGCAGTGTACTGGGGAGGAAGGAGAAAATGGAGTCTGCCAAGGAGTTCCTGGAGGGACAAGGTGTGACCCAGCACCAAGGCCGCTGGACTATGGGACTGTGCGAAGCTAAGCCCTTCCTCCCTGCCGTGTTCTACAGGAACCTCAATCCTGTATTCCCTTGTAAGAGCAATGCTTCTGGAGATTGGGGGTGTTTGCCTAGTCACTGGCATCGTGAAGCCCACCCTTGTGTCCCTCAACCCCTCAGTTCTCCGTGGCCTCCTTGGGCAGCTGGACCCTGTGCAGATCTCTTCCTCCCAGAACATCCTCACTCTGCAATAATTGCACCCCTGGGTCTGGCCACACCCTAGAAGGACAGCCCTTTCCCATAGAAGCTCAGATGCTCTCCTCTCTGCTGCTTCCACCCAAGCTGTCCACCCAGTCCCTGAGTCCCCCCCAAAATCTGAGAACACACGTAAAGCTCCTGAGAACACACCTGAATCTCCTGATCAGAGGGAGAAGCCTCTACCTCCCTTTGGGCCTCAGGTATGGGAGACAGCTCACCAGGTATTGACATCTTTCCCCAAAGGGATCCTAACTTGTGGCCTCCTCTTTCCTAGCTCTTTTCCTTTATGCCCTGGAAGTGAGTGATGAGCTGGCAGAGGAGTTTCAGGTTACCTCCTTTCAAAGTACTCTGGAGATGACTAGCTTATCTCTTTAAGAGGTGAGGTATGTGGCATTTACTCTTCCCACACTATGGGCATCTGTTAAAACTCTAAATAATCAAAACAATGTCTTGTTTAATATTTTAGTACAGGACTACAAATTTCAAGTCTTCTAGAGGTTCAAGAGCCCCAAGAGATCACCCAATGATATCTCTTTATTTATGTATTAGAAAGCTAAGGCACCCCCCACCCCCGCCTCTTCCCCTAGTACTTCTCTTGTTTCCCCCGTGGAGCCTGCTAAAGACTGGATAAAGCTGAACAATACCTGCTAGCTGCTCATGGTTTCTTCGTAAGACCTGATTGAGGCTCCCTCTCCCATAGAAAGGGGCTTTGAACAGAAAAGTCCACAAAGCAGTTGGGTCATCTGGTCCTAGAGATTAACCAGGGTAGGTCCATGTTTGCTATCGTAATAAACAAATTGAAGTATCAGTGAATTGAGGCAATGCAAGTAATGCAAGTTAACATCTTATTCACTCAGTCTGCTTGGACAACTAAACAAATTTGCAGAGATGAGGGGATGGAAACAACAGAAATATATATTTTTTCAATTTTAGAGTCTGGAAGTCCCAGACCTAGGCTCTGCAGGGTTGTCTTCTGGTGAAGGCTCCCTTCCTGGCTTATAAGTGGCCCCCTTCTCATTATATCCTCACAATCTTTCCTCAGTGCACACATATCATAAGAGAGAGAGGTCTCTGCTGTCTCTTCTTATAAAGGCAATAATCCAACCAGATTCCTACACCACCTTTTTGACCTTATCTAACCTTAATGGTCTCTAATGTGAACACACTGGAGATGTGGGCTTCAACATATGAATTTGGGGGGATAATTCAGTTCACAGCACTGTCCAGTTTCTGTATGGGTTGACTGGTCTCCTGGGCAGCTCTCTCCCCACGGCTGACCCAGGGATCTAGGTTGCAATGGTATGATTCCGCCTCATTACAACTCTGAGGTTATCCTTAAGGTTGTCAAAAGCCCTCAGGGGAAAAGAAAGATGAAATTCATGTGATTACTTATTCAACTTGTCCCATATTATTTATACCCACATTTAATTAGTGATAATTCATCAGACATTGAACATAAACCAAGAGAGTCTGAAAAAAGTAGAGAAGCCCACAGAAATCCCAGTAGGACCAAGTCTGTACCAATGAAAAAAACACACACACTCATCCTGTGGGCAAAGGCATTCCTCCTCTTTGCTCCTGTACTGAAACCCACCCTTTTCCTGCCTAAAGCCTCACTTCTCACTTTTACTTGATAAAGAGGAATTTTATATTCTTAGTCATAAGCAATATGGCATTAAGGGTAAGAGTCAGAATGATCAGCATATTATAGTGACACAGGCACATCAATGTTTCCAGCACCTCAACTCACAATAGCTAAACTATGGAACCAATCTATGTGTCCTTCAACAGATGAATGAATAAAGAAAATGTGATATATGAGAGAGAGAGAGAGAGAGAGAGAGAGAGAGAGAGAGAGAGAAAGTAAGTCAATTCCCCAAAACCAAAGGCTGAATATTTTCTCTGATAAGAGGATGCTGATCCATAATGGGGACAGAGGACTAGGGAAACATGGAGAAATTTTAGATTGGGCAGAGGGGAGTGAGGGGGGTGTGGGATGGGAAATATGGCAGAATAAGACAGACATTATTAGCCTATATACATGAAAGATTGCATAACCAGTATGACTCTGCATCACCTACAGACAGAGGGATGACCAGTTGTGCTCCATTTGCATACAATGTACCAAAATGCATTCTCTGTCATGTATAACTAATTAGAACAAATAAAATAAGAAAAATTTTAAAAAGAGTCAGAATGACAGGATTTGGATCCCAGTTCTACTGCTCATTAGATCAGTGACCTAGAATAAGTCATTTATCTTCTTTCATCTGTAGCACAGAGATAGTAGCAACATCTACCTCCAAGAGTGTTGCAAGACTAAAATAATATGGTATCAGTTGAGCATCCCTTATCCAAAGTGCTTGGGATCAGTAGTATTCTAATTTCAGATTATTTTTCAGATTTTGGAATATGTACATATACATAATGAGATGTCTCATGCGTGAGACCAGTCAAAACATGAAGTACACCTAATAGCCTGAAGATAATTTTATATGATATTTTTATTGTGCCTGCATTTTGACTATGACCCATCACATGAAGTCAAGTGTGGCATTTTCTACTTATGGCATAGTATTGGTGCTCAAAACATTTTGGATTTTGGAACATTTGGAGTTTAGGCTTTTTGTATTAAGGATGCTCAACCTATATCCCCATAAGTCTTAGGCCAGGCACATGGAATCCTTATAAAAGTGTTTGCTGTTAATGCCATTGTTATTATGATGTTCTATGTCTATGTCAAACCCTTCATGCCCTTAATTACATTTTCTCTTAGTGACAGAGAATTCCCTACAACAGACAGTAGCTCACTGGAAAACTTGAGCACTGTAGCTCCTTGCTTTATGGAAGAGGCTAGAACCCCACCTCTACTAAGTTTCCAGGTCATTTTTCTCAGACCAGGCATTAACAAAGCCTCCACAGTCACATGCCAGGTTGATAGAAATGCTCCGTGCTTCTAAAACTCATTGGTTTCACATTAGCTTTCAGTGACCAGCAACTCTCCAAAGATGGAACTATGTCCTAAGGGTGAGAATTATTTAGTTTCCCTGCCTGACTTTCTAGCTCCTGGCCTTCTAGAAACAGAGATGCTGTTGTCACTGTGCCAGGACATGACAAATGATGTGGAGGGAGTGTTATGATACAGCCATCCATCGGCCATCAGAGGCCAAGACCACAAGGGGACGGAAAATGAACAGGGAAATTCTTAATTGTATAGCTTTAAAGGCTGCCCAGAGAAACTTCAGAGGGAAATAAGGCTTATCCTCACTCAAAGGGGCAGAGTCCACAGAAAGGCTTTAGAGATTGCCACCAGCTAATCAGGGAACAGGCAGAGCTGGATGTGGGGACATACACCACAGACAGAATGGGGAGGGTGAGGAGGAAGGCTGCAGACCACTATTGCCAAGAGCTGTCTGGTGTACTTGGAGGGAGAGCTAAGCCTTTCTAAGGGGCCATAGATAAGTCCCCAAACACTCAGAGTTGCCAGAATATGTAAAATTAAGATGAGAGTAATCTGTTTTCCTAAAGGCAGCAGATTATTCTCAAAGACCTTCCAGAATCTAAGGTTGTATGATTCTTTAAGCATTCAATGCCCTTTCTCCTCTCTAACTCTCTCTAATTGCCTTAGGTGTAGAGTTCTTTATTTGGTACATGTAAAATGTGGGATTTCATGGTCCTAGATTTATTCTCATTCACAGAGATAGAGGTGGAATGGACAGTAGTACACATTTAACAGAATTCCCTTGGGCAGAGCACCTCCCTGGAGTGTAGGTCTACCCTCACATACAAATACTGGCATGCAGTGGCTCCCAGTGCATAGGCTGGATCTTTCAAAAAGAAAAGGCCTAACACATTTGATACAGCCTTGATGCTTCAATTCTCTCTGGACCACAATAGAGATGTTCTTGAAAGGACTGACTCTTTAACAGTGACATGAAATCTACAAAATTTACATCAAAACAACAGTGTGAGATTCTGCTTTTGCCTAAGATAGAGTAAGAGGAACCTTTATACTCCTACTTAAAATAAAACAAACAAACAATATATGTGAAGCAATGGTTTGCAAGACACACTACAATACCCAAAGTGTCATAAAATAATTGACGGAGACTGTGATGACTTAAAGATGTATTCTATAAACTTAAAAGAAGCCACTAAAATAACTAAACAAAGATCTATTTTTTAAAAAAGAGATATGCAATAGAAAATTTTTACATAATTCAATCCAAAATAAGATAGAAGAAGAGGAAAAAGAGACCTGAAAATGGATGGAACAAATAGAAAAGAAATATGAAGGTGATAAACTTAAACCTAACATAGCAATAATCACAGTAAATGTAAAGTATCTAAACACTCCAACTAAAAAGCAGAGATTCCTCAAACCAGACAAACACAACTCAAGAAAAACTGCATACTAACAGGTCATATTTATTTAAACAAAAAAATCTTCAACAACATACTAGCAAATCAAATCCAATGATGCATAAAGATAATTATGAACCATGACTTCTTAAAAGGGTACAAGGCTGATCAACATTCAAAAATTGATCAATGAAACTCCACACACCAATATGCAAAGAAGAAAAATTATATGATAAAATGAAATTATGTAGAAAAAGCATGTGACAAAGTCTAAAACCCATACATGATAAAAAGAAAACTCTCAGTAACATAGAAATTGAGAATTATCTCAACTTGATAAAGAACATCTACAGAAAACTCATGGCTAAGATCATCCTACTTACTGGTAAAGACAATGTGAGAAAAGGAGAACAGCTTCCTAATCACCAGGGGTTAAAGGCAGATGAAGTGGAGGGGATGGGCAAATCAAGGATCATGGAATTGATGGAACAATATTCCACATCTTGACCATGGTAGTAAGTATATGAAACTACACATGTGTCAAAATTGCATTGAACTAAACACATACAGACAAAAATACGTACAAGTAAAATGGAGATCTGAACAATTCAATGGATTCCATCAACATTAATATCCTGGTTATGATATTGTCCTATAGTTTTACAAGATATTGCTGAGAAAACCGGACAAAGGAGACACAGAATATCTCTGTATCATTTCTTATAGAGTTATATGTGACTCTCCAATTATCTCAAAATGAAAGTATTTTAATGGCAGAGATTTTAAGATTTGATAAAATAAGACCAAACTTGTGCTTCCTATAAGAAACGTGTTTTAAAGGTAAATACATAAATAGGTTATATATACATGTGTATATCCCTATATATGTGTGTATATATACATGTGTATACACACACACACACACACACACACACACACACACACGCACGCATATTGATTCCATTTGTCCTTTCAAGATCAGAACAAGCCCTATCTCCTGGAGAAAGTCTTTTATGGTGTCTCTCGCCCCTGACTATCTCTGCACATACAATCCACATCAGGTCTACGTGACTGTGTCTTCATCACCCAGATAGAAAGTGAGCTCCCCAAGACTGGAAACCATGACATCAAGATTGCTCCTCTACCTGCATGAGCATACGTCCAAGAAGCCTCATTTACTACCATTGATTATTTAGTTGATGAGTCTTCCACTGAGTCATCTCCCTCATGAGGCTACTTTTGCATTCTAATGATACAATATCAGTTTTATAAAGGAATAAGGGCACCTTATGCACCTCTGGCCTTTGCTTTGCCAAAGACTTCCATATTTCCAATCAGAGCATGTGTCATGGAAGCTCCTGTGTGCTTGCTCATCTAAGAATCCCCTGCAGGTGGCTACAGTACAGAGCTCGCTGCAGAAAACCACAGATCAAGGGTTGCTTCAGTCTGCTCTGTGCTTCACATACCCCAGGGGCTCTGCAGCCTTTGCAGAGAAACCAGACTCTGCCTGTTGTTAGTGCAGATGACATCTGGTGCCTACTAATAACTCCTTGCCCACGTGAGCAAACCAAGGGGTCATGTGGCTATGTGGGTCATTTGCTAAATCTTGTTCTCTTCATTCTTATTTTCTTTGTGTTTGGATTTTACTCAAGAGAAGAGAGCATAAAACAAACACAAAGAACCCACATATCCACCTCCTGCCTTTCAGCAGCCTGACAAATCATTGCAAGTTGCTCATACTCTTCCGCAGATGTTTCATAATGAAATTCCCCATCATTTGGTTAAAGTCATTTCTTCTGCACCTCACACTCCAATCAACTGGTTAAAAAAAAGTCAATAGGCTGACAGCCTTAGAAGTGGATAAAGATATTAGCAGGAGGCCTGCTGTTTCCAACGAGCATCAGATAAATAATGATCAATAGTTTTTATCTCCTAATGACTAGATGGTGATTGGGTAGCCTCCAGCTAAGAACTTCACTGACAGCCCTGTTGTTGTTTCTAGGCGGTAGGGAAAGCCAATTTTTATGAAGCCTTGAGAGAAGTATACCCTCAGAGACACCTGATCCCAGCCATGATGATCCTAGCAGTTGAATTGAGCCAGATTCTTCTGTCTTGTAATCACCAAGTTCTTCTCCCAAACTGACCACACTCCATCCCTACAGCCTCTGCTCAAGCCAGGAAGTAGCTCAAATATGCTGACAGTAGACATAGGGGCCTTGGTCCATGAAGACAATTTGCATCCTAGCACATCCTCCCTGGAGATCTTTAAGAAGGTTCCTAACACCATCTGTGAGTTTTTCAGACTCTGCAGTGAGAATTGAGTGTCCTTCATAATCTGCCCTCCAAATCTCTCTCTCAACAGCAGACCCTTTGTTCTTCTCAGCACACCTCCCTCGTGCATTAGCCAACACATAGAACACACTTGCACTCCATCCACCTTAATTCATTAATTGCTTCCTTCTTCCCTTTACTGAATTGGTTGCCTCCAGCAAACATACCCTTTCCCTAGCTACCCACATCAGTCATTTTTATAAGTTTTCACTTAAAAGCTCCACAAGATAGATAGCATGATAATTAACTCCATCCACTTCATTTGGATGATACCTTTCCTATGTGCTCTTTCCCGCTTCCTGAACTGAACTGCTTGATGACATCTTTCTCAGGGACCACACTGCTGGGAGGTTGGTGATATTCCCTATAGGATGAACCCAGCAAGAGGGAAACAAATGTCTCCAAGACTGCAATGGCACATGACAGTATCCGGCATGCTTGTGAATGAACACAAACCTCACAACACTCACAAGCGCACACACAGCACAGTGAGCTTTGGCAAATAGAGGGACAAGTGTGTCAAAAAGAGTGCTAAGTTTCCAGGATGTCAATAGGTGATGCAGCCTTCTTTACAAGGATTTTTATGACCAAACAAAGCATAGTAAATATTTAATGAGAAATTTAAAATACACACACACACACACACACACACACACACACACACACATATATATATATATATATATATATATATATTTATTTTTAACTTCTATACCTCTGAATGTCTTCCACTGATCAGATGAAAAGTTCTCTCCAAGAGGAAAGCATATTATATGTGATTTCCAAATTACATCATTTTGGAGACCTTTATTCATGGAGTGTCTCTCAAGGTTAAGGTATTTCATGAAGCACTCTTTGGAAAATATTTCCCTGAACTATTCAGCACAATCTTTACACATAGGCTCACTTAGATTCCCCAATAGCCTCAGTTTAGCAAACCACATCACAGGTTCTGTTGTGTTTGTTTGCTTTTTGCCTAATCTTCACACAGCCTCGGAGTACTATCCCAGTCTGTAAACAAAAAAATAAATAAAAAATAAAAGTCAAAATGACTAGAAAGCATTGAAATCAAAATCATTCCATAATGAAATTATAATATAAAACACCTTTCAGCAAAAAGCCAAAAGACCAAAAATAAATAGAATTATATCTGAAAATGAAAATGTATCCCCTACCACCTGTTCAGCAATCAGTACACCATTTCCCTGTCTATGCAAGTGGTTTGCAAGTAACCCTTTCCAGGCTGAAGTAGGTGCGAAGGAAAGATTGGAGAATTGCATCAACTTATTTACCTGCCTAAATGATAAAGCTTAGGATTCTGAACATGTCTGGAGAGGTATGGCTATGTGACCCATGCCATGAGCAAATGGGATCTCACTCCATCGAATTAGCCCATGGAGCCAGTCGTGGAACCAACTGAATCCTTTCCCAGCTGAGAAGAGCTAGGACCAAAATATCAAACTGACCCTCCCACTTATCTTTTTAAAATTATAGAATTGCCCATTTCCTTGCAAAAAAAAAAAACACCCACTCTACATCAAAAGAAAGAAAGAAGGAAGGAAGGAAAGAAAGATAAAGGATGGAAGGAAGGGAGGGAGGAAAAGAGAGGGAAAGCGGAAATCCTGGGAATGCTATTAGCCAAATTATATTGCTACATTGTGTGCATGTATGAATATGTAACAGATCCCATCATTATGCACAACTATAATGCACCAATAAAAATTATGGAAAAAATAAAGCAAAAAAAATAAAGAAAAGAAGACACAGAACATCCATCAAGAGGCAATAACAAAGATAATGAGAGATATGAGCTACAGGGGCCAGTGCTGTAGGAAATAGGATTTAACCCAAAGAAAAGAAAACGCATGAGTGTAAAACAGAACATTTTACTATGTCTGAACAGCTCTCATGTCAGAGAGTCATTTATGCCATCACAGTAACAGTTACAAGGAGGTAAATTTGGGCTTAATAATAAGAAAAATTTCTAACTCTGTGTAGATGTCAGCAAGGGTCATATTGCCCATTATGGTCTAAAAAGACTGCCTTGGGCAACTATTTCATAGCTTTTGAAAATCCAATTGCCTTCCCAAGGATCACTAATGTGGGAGGGCTCTGGTTGGGAGGAATACTGAATTTATACATCTCTGTGTTTCCCTCTAAAATTAAGAAGACGTGTGATTGTGCCATAATTCTCCAACACAAATGGGAAACACTCTGGAGAGGCTTTCACACTGTGAACCACACTGAAAGGCATCCATAGGCATCAACTTGCTGTGGAAAAGTTCTTGGACTGAGAGAAAAGCAAAGTCCCAGTTAGTGGTGTGTTTGAAGACTGTGATTCAGCAAGAGATGGAGATAAATTCTCCCAAAGCTCTAACCTGAGACTATGTGCCAACAGCTTCTAGGAGTTAAAAAACACATTCTTCTCTAGTAGGATGTTACTTCTGCATAATAAAAATAGGAAACTTTCAATCAAAATAGTTCTCTAAGTTTACACCTTGACACTGACACCCTGGCTCCAAACATTTGAATGATATATTCAAAACAAAACAAAATAAAATTACTGCCAGGCTCCAAAACAAGTAAATATTTTAATGGATCTGAAACATAATAGTAACTCCAAAACATAGACTGTTGAGCTCCAGACTTGGACCAAGGCGGTGGGAACTGGAGTTCACTTCCTCTGGGATCATAGGGACAAGAGTCAGTCTCACTGCCTAAAGTTAAGGGATGGACTTCCTCAGCCTCCACTCCCTGCACACATGCATTCCTTGAGAAAGGCAGCAGTAAGAACTGCCCCCAAGTACTCCAGGAGGCAATGACCTAGAATACCCTATAACACGTTAGGGACCTACAGAGGTAAAGAAATACAAATCTAGCCCCAAGATCAGCAACCACCCAAGTCACTCACTGGCTCAGAGGCAGGGTCAATAATTTCTCTGATTTTACAACTGGGCAGGTAACCAAAACAACTATGATAGGAGCTATTCAGCAAGAGGAATTTGGATTATGTGATAACTACTCAGACAGAAGTAAACATTTACAAGAAAAGAGAAGCAGAGAGATCACTAAATAACAAATAAAATCACCCCTGAAAATAATGCCATAAATCAAAAATCCAAACCCTCGAAAAATATAACAGTAAAAATGAAGCAAACAAAACGAGGAGTGAAAACACAAAATCAATCCAGTTCCCTTTATAGAAGTGTGGAAGTCACTGTGTCGAGGTGGATTAATGAAAGAATAACATCCTTTAAATGAGCAAAAGCCTATGTTTAAAAGATAAAAATGAAGCAAGAAAATGATATGAAAGTGAACCAGTGAGAAATCTTAGAATGGAAATTATAGTAATAGATAAAAATGATTTTTTAATCAATCATGATATAAACTCTAGCCTGAAAAGAGAAGTGGAAGCAAATTAATGAGGGCAAGGACAGTCCTGAGAAGTTCATGCAAAATGCTGTGCAGAGAGAAAGAGATTTTAAAAAAATGGAAAATCCACTAGCAAAGGTGAAACCTAAACTGAGAGGCACAACATAGGTTCAATGAGAGTTCCAGGAGAAGGGAGGGATGGTGCAAAACAATATCCAGAAGAGAAGTTTCCAGAAATTAGAGAAGGAGAAATCTTGAAAACAAAGTGTCCTCTACTTATCAGACAGGGAAAATAAAAATAAGCTTACACCTAGCCATAGTCAAATTGCAGAACATCAAAAACATGAGAAAAATCTTACACTCTAAAGAAGAGGGCTATCAAATTTAGATTCAAGTCAATTTCCTATATCAACCCTGAATACCAGGAGAGAAATAAGCATTCAGAGAAAACACTGAACTATTATTCTAGAGAAAAGGCAAAACAAAGTCACTTTATAGAGGTACTTTGAAACCAGGTAGAAGATATGATATGTAAGAAACAGGTATGAGGTTGTCACTGAAATAAAAGTAGATATGTCATTAAAATATTTACTTAATATAGATGTATCATTACAAAATACTATCCTTATTATTCTAAAACAAAATTTATAGGTAATAGAATATTTCCTTTACATTTGCTCTAAGAAACATCAGTCTAGGGAAAACTCTCATGGTTGGAGGAGGGAGGAATCCCTCTGCAAGAGAGGAGCAGCAGGAGTTGGCAGTGCCTGGCTGAAGAGAGGGCTCCTGTGGTCAGATGGTCAGGAGATTAATTAGTTACATACAAAATGACTGAGAAAATAAGTAGATTGAGAATGTACAAACCAGGTTCTCACCATTGGGGATGGAGGTACATACATGGAAATGGGAGGTTGGAATAAACCATATGAGGCTGAAATGATGTGTACCTATGGTTTCTAATAGATAAATATATTTGTACTTCAATGTGGATACAGACAGGTGGAGATGTATAGATGTAGATATTCTAGTGTCTGCTCAGAAGACCTACCTAGCACATGAAAAACCAGGAGCAATGAACCCATCCAGCACCAGGGCTTGGTTTCTAAAAAGAGTCGGGGATTCCTGAAGAATGACAGATTATAGAGCTGAGTCTATGAAAATGCAAGCCTGGACCATTTTGTGCCAGAATGATAGAAACAATGCAAAAGACACAGGGTCCAGCTAGACAGAGGTCCCAGAAGCCAAACTGGGAACAACTCGAGCATCAAAATAAATAACGTTAAAAAGTTATAGCTCACTGAATAAAATAAGAACCCACGAGTCCACACTGAAATACATGCATGCATACATATATAGGTACATAATTTGAGATGTATCTCTGTTTCATCATCAGTTCCAAGGGCAGCAGCTGGCAAGGGACGGATTCTTCTCCACTGATATTGAGTAGCATGGAGCAGCTCTCAGTGCTGTAGCACTAAAATAGGGGACTATGTCCTCCAGAGTTTCAATAAAACCAGGAGCTCACCGCCAACTGCTTTCCAAATTCTTGTCTCAAATCCCAGTGAAAGGAGGAGGATTTATTCAAAAGTGAAGAATATAAACAGAACTCCAAGGAGGGGTGGGGAAGAGAAGACCCTCTATAGTAATTGCCCCTTGAGTGTGCTAGTCTAAGGGTTTATCTAGTACTTGGGTCAAGACTACTGGTTCAAATTTATGCTAATCAGGGTTTGGAATAGTACTGACACTATTGGTTAAAATTTATGCTAATCAGGATTTGAAAATTGCCAATGCTACTGGTTAATCCTGCATCCCATTCAGTTCTGCCCCACTTCCATTTCCCATGCCATCCCCCACTCAGGAGGAAGCAGGAGTTTGAGGTCCTCCAATCATGGACACTGGAAGGTTCTGAGCTATGGCATTAGTGGAGAGTCTGGCCAACACCCACCTGGGCCAAGCCACCATGGGGTGACAGGTGGGTGTACCCTGGCTTGCCTTAGCCCTAGTTCACTGCATCTCAGGTCTGCACTGACACGAAGGGCTCCTTGCTGCCATGCCCAGTGCTCCTCAGCTGTGCCAGCCCCCCTAGAACTCCCTCCACCACCCAGGGACTAGGTCTTGGCTTCACATACATACACACAGGGAAAAACCAACATTGTGTGTCTTCCAAAATGAGAAGTAACCAGAATCATCTTTGTAACATTCCTGCCAAAAATGCACAACCTTAACCTACTGGGGAGGAAACATCAGAAAACCCCAAACTAATGGAAAATCTTCAGAGTAATAGGCTTATACTGGAAAATCATCAAGGTCATGAAAGACAAGGAAATCCCTTGGGTAAAGTAGACTAAAAAGAATGATATCCTAATGAGTTGAGGAACCTTGAATTGCTTCCTTCTGCTATATAGAGCATTGGGACAAGGAGATCTGTGAATGGGGTCCATGGTGACATGTATAATGGCAGTGCAATACTCAATGTTAATTTTATGGCTGCAAGATATATACTATGGCTTAACATGTAAGTGAATTGTTTTCAGGAAAAATACACTGAAGTACTTAGCAGCAGGGGTATCATTTTTCTCTTAATCTCAAGTGTATTAGGAAAGAAAAAGAAACATATTTTTTCAGGTGACTCCATAGTCACTCCAAGGGCTCCATAGTCTTAAATTTTCTACCAATTATGGATCAGAAATATATTTTTAAAAATGCATCTGTACTGAACAAGCACAGACTTTTCTTTCCTTGTCTTTCCTCCCTAAACCATACAATCCAACAATTATTTACATAGTATTTACATTGTATTAGGTAAGGTAAATATGAAATATAATATTAAGTAATACCTAGAGATGAAAAGTATGCAGGAAGATGTACACAGGTTATATTTTGGTTCTATGCCATTTTACAAGACATGGGCATACATGGATTTTGGATTTTGTATTTCTTGGAAGCTACCCCCTATAAATACCAAGGGACAAGTGCTTACAAAAAGAGAAAAAGAGAATGATAAGGCAAATGCAGTAGTGTGTTTGGAGAAAAAAAAAATGCACAAGGGATATAGAACTCCTGAATGTAAGAGAAAGCACTTAGAAGGAAGTTGAATCTTAGACCAACTGATCAATTGACAAATCGCCAATTGGTATTTAGCACATTGGCCTTGAATCAAGTCATGTATCTTTCTAGGGAAAGAACCTGGCACAGAAAGCTGGATGCTTACGTTGCACCATGAAGGGGTTGAGGCAAATGGACTTGTGTTTTCCTCGCACCAGGTACCGATGGCACAGAGCTTTTCTGCAGTGCCTGTCTTCAGGGCCCTATTCAAGTGGATGCTCCTCTTTTACAACTGGCTTTAGCAATGCCCTCTTGCTAACCTCAAGTGAAAGTCATGGAGAAGACAGTCTAACCACATGATTTTTGAAAACTCTGAGTTAAAGGAGAGGCTAAAGGAAATAATTTGTAATAAAATACCCATCTCAATATGTAAATAGGTGTGGCTAAGCTAGAAAACAATAAAAATATCAGATAGTCACACCTCTATTTGGAAGAATTTTCATGAATGAGATGCCTAAAGATTCAGGCTGGTTTTTCAAAATGGTGAGCAACTTTTGGTACAAAGTACAACGTGAGTTCATTTTCCAACATACATGCATTCTTAGATAAAAGAGACATTTATCAAAATTGTGCAAAAACAAATGCCAATATCATGTCTTAAATATAATGCAGTGGAAAAAATACATGGAGAAGAATATATAAAATTCATTTTTCAATCTTCAAATGCTCAAGGGAATGACTAGCCTAAAACATGAAGTGGCCAGATGCTTTATGCCTTTGTATAGGCTCATCAGGAATGAGACAACTAGCTACAAGTTCAGATTTTTGCAGGTATGTTATAGGGCAATTCCAATACTCTGAGCAGCATTGCCCTTGGTGATAATGTGATCAGAGTGATTCCAGTAATTTTCGGTAAATTCCTGAACATAATGAAACATAATCTTCTCTCATTTTACAAAGTAGACACTGTCATTGGCAAAGTCAGTACAGATCAGAATTATGCACAAAACAAAAGTTATATGTAGTACAGATAGGATCCAGTTTCTGCTAATTATCAAAACGCTTTCCATCCACTTCAATGTCCATTGAGACATGTGAGATTCAGGCAGAACAAGGGACAATTCTTCATGTATGGGACCCATCCATATCCCTCCTACGTGCATTGTTGAAAGTCACAATAAGATAGCCTATCCACATAATTTTGGAAAAATAGAGATATCATATCCTAACTATAAAATTAAAGGAGAGGCTAAAAGAAATAATTCAAAAATGCACATCTCAAAATGTAATTAGGCATGACTAAGCTAGAAGACAATAAAAGATCAAAGGCCCCTCACATATTTCCAAATACCTGCTCAGCAGTGGGACTTCTCCAAACATCAAGGGGACTCCATAAACAATTGACCAGATGGGGAGCAGTGTCATCAGGACACAGTCCGCAGCTCTGCAGAGCGCTGACAGATGCCTGCATGCCTGTTGCAGTAGACATCAATCCTAAGGAAGGTTGGACCTTTCGGCTCACAGCTCTTCTTTTAAGCCCTCTACAGTGATATCCCCACCACAGGCAACTGATGAAACCATGAATGAGTGAACAGGTCACTGTTTTTGATTTGCTGTAACAAACAATACAGATGTTTTCTGGAAAGAGGTCAGTAAGTTCAAGTAACGGGAAGTGTAAATGGGAAGGGAACATGCCCTTAGATGCAGAGTTAGAAGCAGTCAGGCGTCACAGCTGGGGAACGGAGCCAAGTTTCCACGGCCTCCTTTTTTGCCTCTGCCATAGTCATTTCTCTGCTGTTCGACGGTCCCAACTTTCTCAGGCTCCAAGGTCAGTGATGGCTCTGCCTCCATAATCTCTCTGGTTCGGCTTCCCCTTCATCTGTACCCATGGACGAAAACTAGAAAGCCCTACAGGATTCCCCTCAGGACAGAGGGATTCCTGGAAGGAATCCTTCTGGAACTTCTCCTCACCTCTCTGGATGGACATCCATGAGTACCATGAGTGGTGGCACAAGATCATGGAGTCAGGGTCCTCGGGGAGCAGGATCCCAGATTCTTCATCTTTGTTCTATTTGATGAAAAATTCTGAGTGCTTAACACTTTGTAGTTGTTCAAAAATGCATACCTATGTTTGTTATGGTTTCGATTATTTTCTTTCCATGGACAAAGGAAAAAAAAATCAATAGCTTCTCAGCTGTTTCCTGGGCCTCAAAATTCAGTCTTTACAAGATGGAAGTGGGTCTGTGAATCTGTGAAGATTATTTTCACCTGCTAAACATTTTACTGTCAATCTTTTCATGATGATTTTTTTTTAAATTCAGCAAATCTGCAGCAATTTCAGCAATTAAATGCACTAAATAGAAGTAATTTCCCAAAGATAGAGGCAAGCAGATTATACACTTGAATAAAAGATCACAAACTAGATACCCCTTAGAGACTTACTTCCCAGTGCCAGGAACAGAATGCTCACCTCTATCTCTTCCAGGACAGGTGGATGCCATACTTGTGCAGGGGCCATGCTCATCTTCCCTAGATCCTTCCACTTCCAGTGTCTATGCTACCAAAACAAGCACTTTCCCAGAATGTGGGGGTCCATTTAAAAATGCAGCCCAAGAAATTGGCCTGTTCTTTCCTATTTCCCTAGTAAACTCGTACCCTATGGGGAGTACCAGAGCCACTGAATAAGGCTGCCGACTAAAGTCCCTTTTGCCTGACCCACTGGCATAGCTCACCTTAGCTGGGTTCAGCATCCAGACCTCTTTCCCTCACACCAAACAGAAATGTTTACATGAATCAGTAACGAACCCAAATCTCAGTCCATGGTGTGAGGTCCTCCTTTCCACACCTCCCTGCCCAGCAGTGTCCCTGCCCAGCAGTGTCCCTGCCCGTGCAGTCATGGATGGAAGACTCTTCCTGTTCCCTCAAAAAGCTGAAGTCCCATGGCATTGGATAAATGAAGCTCTTGCTTTTATTTCCAAAAGAATGTTTATTTGCAGCAAATATATCTTTTTCTAGGCCAGAGCCCCAGAAACCATAGGCTACATTCAAAAGGCATTCAATAAAGTATGTCTGAGTCTTGGAACACTGATGCAAAACAGATAGACCTCTATTTTCTCCATTCTCAGATCTTGGTATTCAACATAAGCATGAATATTCCTTTTCCTTCTTTGTGCTGAATGCTCACAGCTAAGCCAGTTAGGCTCAGCCTGTGAATGAATATAAGGCTGAAGACTCAATCATGGCAACTTCCGGAGGTCAGCTCTAACAGCCCCCTCACCCAGCCTAATGAGCATCTGGTGCTGCATTCTTCTCCCTCGTGTGTGTGTGTGTGTGTGTGTGTGTGTGTGTGTGTGTGTGTGTGTTGTTCCCTCCCGTGCTTGAGGGAAGAGATCTTATAAAACTCTGTCTTCCCTACCCCCCACATAGCTCTCCAAACAAGGAAAGACGCACACTAGTAACCTAAATCTTGTTGAACAAAGGAATGAATGAAATAAAGCACTCTGGCTCTGTTCCCAACTCTGGAAAAATAACTCTCAGCATATGTCTCCCCAGCACACTTGCTGAAACGTCTCCATGACACTCAGATGCTTGCTGCTGAGCCCACAGACCCCCATGCCTCTCCCTCTGTGCCGAACAGGAAGGAACCAGGTGTCCTCAACAATCCCCAGTGCCAGGAGGCAAGTAGTGCAGTCTCTGCAGATGTGCCAACTGACCCTGAGAGAGGGAGGAGAAATTATTGAAATAAATGAATTTTGAAAAGCATCCCACAAAAGCAGAAATGCTCTCGTGCCACCCCTCATGCATCTGGGATGTGACAGGTGGCATATACTGTAATTATCACAGACCACATGTGCAATGCCAGGACAAATGAAGAGTATTGATGGCAGTGTCACACAAGCCCAAAATCTTTGAGTCACCAGGAGACTGAGAGTCCAACGCTGGGAAATGTTCACTAAACCAAAGAACGTTTGTCCGACCCACTCCGATATGCTTGAATCCTACTAGTGAACAAACATTGGACTCAACTATAACACTCCAGAGTCCATAGCACCATCTTCACTATTAGACCCTGATCTCAAATCCTCAAAACTCAAGCACTCGTTAGATACAGGGGGGTCCAAGTATGATAAGGGATGACATCTGGAGCAGACACTATTGACATTCTAAGCTGCCTGAGTCACTGTCAGCAAGGAGCTGTCAAGTGGAGCCTGCTATTGAGTTTATGCCAAATGACTGATTAGGAGTGAGATTTAAAGAGTGATAGGTGAGGGTGGATAGGAGTACAGTGGACAGCCAGAGGTTTTTGTATCCGTGAAACGATACTAAATGTCCAGCAGCAGCAGCAGAACAATACAATCAAGTTGGTGTTTTGTTCACAAGTCAGAGCAAGGTTTCTCAGAAAACAAGCACCCAGGAAAGAGGAGGCCTGAAGCCACAGCATCAAGGACAGCCCAAAGAGACCCTGGAGGGAAACTAAATGCAACAGATGCTCCAGAAGTCTCTGAGAAAGCTGAAGACCTGGTACATAATGTTGTAATTTATACAGAACAACAGAGATGAAACGGCCCACCTGAGGGCATGTGGAGCAGGTCAGGCTGAAAGAATTACCACACCCAGGTCAACCCCCACGGGGGCCCAGCAGAGGAGTGGGCAGATAATCGCCCACGTGCTCTATGTCTCCTGTGTCCATAGGTGAGTGGTATGTGAGAAATAAATGCAATTGCGAGTGTCTCTGGTGAAATTCCCTTCTTGAGCTCTGAGGTATGATGGCTGCCTTCCATAATTGGAACCATCAAGTCACCAGAAGGATTTGAGAAACCCCCCTATCCACGTGCTGGTGGCAAAGAGGGAACAGTGGGCTCAAAGCCCCTGAGGGGAGGTCAGTGACCACTGTTTAATTAAGTGTAAATCTGTACTGTCACCACTAAAAACACTTGTCTTAGGGACCCAGTCCCTGAACTCCTATGAGCAGATTTTTTTTTTCCATGAAAAGGCCTCACCGTGGCCTCCTAATGTTAGTTCCGGATGTTTGATTCTAAGCACTTATTTCTGTTTCTTCCTGACTCCTGCTCCCACAAAATGAAACCTATCTCAAGAAGGAGGCTGATTGGCTGCTGAGACGGAGGGTCTTCTTGGTGACTCCCCCCACCAGTCCATCAAGCATGCGTGACATATTTAAATTCCACTAATGGGCAGAAATGGGACTCACGCTATGGCCACCCACAGGACTGACTAATGGTTATTGAGTTCAGACGTGGGGGTCCGGAGGAGGGGGCAGGGGAATGTGTCCTGAAGCAAATTTGATAATTCAGTCTATAGAAGCAAGACATGTACTAGAGAGACAAAAAGCACCGCAGAAGACATCAGGAGACGGGCAGGGCCTCTGCTCATGGAGCGTTCTGAGTAATTAGGGGGAAGGAGCTCTCATGAGACCAAACAATTCAGGGCTGAGTGGCTTCTTTACCCTGGCTGGACATTAGGGCCACTAAAGAGCTTTTAAGAAAGACAGTCAGCCTGGCCCCACCTCAAGATATTTCAATTCATTTGAAATTGGAGGAAGTGCAGGTAGCCATATCATTTAAAAGCTGTCTGGGTCTTTCATTTTAGTGTGTAGCCACAACTGAACCATTTATTCCAACTACAGGACCAGGGAGAGGGAGATCTGGAGAATAGGAGTGGTCAGGGAAGGTTTCCCAGAAGGACAGACAGGAAAGGAAACAGGAACCCAGGGAAAGGAGTGTGCCTGCTCGCAGAGGCTGGGAACACGCAGGGCAGTGGCACACACCTGATCTAGACAGGGGGAGGGCGGACCCCAGGTGGACTGGTCCTTCTCATGCACAACACATCCCATTGACAGGCACTTTTCCCTCGTGGCTTTTCTGAACTTATTTTGAAAGTGTCCCATATCTTTTATTGGCTCCTTTTAGTCATACATAACATCAGGATTCATTCTGGCATAATTATAAAAGCATGGAATAAGATTTGCTCTAATTCAGTCCACAGTACTTCCCCTTTTCCTCCCCTCCTCCCTCCCCCTGTTTCCCTCCCTCTACTCTGGTAATCTTTCTGCTGTTTACTTACTGTTTTTTTTAATTAGTGTTTGTGGATGTACATTATGGTGAGAATCACTGAGAGGGATTTATATATGTACATAGGAAACCTCAGTCAGATTCACTCCACTGCCGTTCCCTACCCTATCCCTCCTCCCTTCCTTTAATTCCATTCATCTACTCCTCTGATCTTTCTTCTATTTTTTATACAAGTCCCCCTTACTTTAGATTAGCTTCTGCATATCAGAGAAAACATTTGGCCTTTGACTCTTGGGGACTGGCTTATTTTACTTAGCAAGATAGACTTCAGTTCCATCCATTTACCAGCAAATGCCATAAAGTCATTCTTCTTTATGGCTGAGTAATGCTCCATTGTGTACAGGTACCATATTTTCTTTATCCATTCATCTGTTGAAGGGCACCTAGGCTGGCTCCATAGCTTGGCTATTGTACATTGTGCTGCTATAAACATTGATGTGGCTGAGTCACTATGGTATGCTGATTTTAAATTTTTTGGATATATACCAAGGAGTAGGATAGCTGGGTCAAATGGTGGTTCCATTCCTAGATTTTTAAAGGAATCTCCATACTTCTTTCTAGATGAGTTGCATTACTTTGCAGTCCCATCAAGAGTGTATAAGTGGACCTCTTTCCCCACATCCTCGCCAACATTTATTGTTACTTGTATTCTTGATAATTGCCATTCTGACTGGCATAAGATGAAATCTCAAAACTGTTTTGAAAACTTATCCTCCAATAAGCTAGAAATTCTTGAAGATATTGACAAATTCCGAGGGACATATGACTTACCAAATTGAACCATGAGGATATAGAAAAACAGATCAATATCAAGTAATGAAATTGAAACAGCTATCAAAAGCCTTCCAACAAAGAAAAGCCCAGGACCGGATGGATTGTCAGCCAACTTCTACCAGAACCTTAAAGAAAAACTAATACCAATTCTCCTCAAAGTATTCCATGAACTAGAAAAGGAGGGAATACTGCCAAACTCATTCTATGAAGCCAGCACCACCCTGATACCAAAACCAGACAGAGACACATCAAGAAAACTTCAGACCAATATCCTTGATGAACATAGATGCAAAAATTCTTACTTTTGATCCTTTCAACAACAACGTGAGGCAAGCAGGCAGGGAATACATAAGCATATCCATTTTGCAATGAGGAAATGGAGGCTCAGCGAGTTTGAGTGACTTGGGGAGATTGGTGTCTTTAGAACATTAGTCCCGTGATGGCATGCAGGGTGAATTACAGTGTGGGAGAGAGAATTCCAGGAGGTCCCTTAGAAGACTGATACCTTCCCGTAAATGGGAGGTAATATCAGGCCATCGCATGGTAGACGGCTCGGGAAACACAGTGGAGAGAGGAGCTAAGAGCCACCTTCCTGCTCTGTATCCCTCTATTTGCGTTTGGTGCATGAGCACCAATATTTAACACAGTAGGTTAAAGATGAAGCAGCTCTGTCTGATTTAAGAACTGGAGAGGCTGCAGGACAGAAAGGAGGTATATACTGACCAGATATGGCTGAGAGCTTGTCTTCCAGCAAGCAGAGGCTTGCTCTACAAGGAATCTAAGAATGGAGGAAGCTTCTAGTGGAGGGAACTACGTAATTGAGACACATTGATCTTTCCCTCTCCCGCACAACTCATTTTATCAGTGAATTTGAGAAAAATGACTGAGGGTGCTTTGACTTCACTAGCTATGGGAGCCAGCCAGTCCACGGAAAGCAGGTGTTCTCCCAAAATTCTGACCTGGGAGCCCTTCCTCAGGATGAAGCCTTGCCCCACTGTCTGGACTGGGTGGATGAGTCGCCTGATTCTGGGGCTTCAAATTAACAAACCCATTTGGTTAATAGAACCATGACCTCCAACTTTGCTATCAGCAGTGATAAATTTGACCTCCACTTTTACTCTGCCATCTGTAACTTATTCAGAGCCCCAGCAGACAGGAGAAGCCCTATTCATAAGACACTTCCTCAGAGACCCCCAAAGTTGACAGAATCATTGGAGCAGAAAAACAAATGGATTCTTGGCATGAACCCTATGACACAGGCTATCCCCAAATGAGCTTTCCGCCTTCCATAGCCATACAAGGGAAGGGACTGGTGACAGTCCTCCACGGAGCCCAGCAGCTTAATTAGTCCACCCACACACCCAGTGGGAAAGCTGCCTCTGAGTCCGCTCTGGGATCCACTCTGAGAAATGCCATCAAGTCACAAGAGAGCCCAGAGTGTTCAGGTGTCTTATTGAGTCACAGGCTGCTGTCTCCACCCAGTGCCTTCATCCATAGCAGCCCAAAGATGATTGACAAGTTCTCTTCTGCGGTGTTTACAGCTCTGAGAAATTACAGAAACCAAGATAAATATTTTAATATTCTTTACCTGGTTAAACAGCTTAACAAACCAGCTGATTCAATAGTATGCCTATACCTATGCAGTGTAGATGATAGTTTTTTGAGAAGAGTTCCTTCAATAAGGCTAAAGTCTGTGCCTTTTAGGGAGCAAGGGTCAATATTTATTCTCTGTTTTCTATAGGTCTTGAGACTAAATGACTAAGTTAATCTTGGTCATCCAGTAGCTGCAGGTACCTGCCAGTATCAGAAAGTATGTCCTCTTCACAAAACTGGGTCATAGCTCATTTATCAGCACCACTTCCCTTTCCCTACGACTCCCAGATCCAATGTACATGTTCATTCCAAGTACAGTTAAGTGTGTGACAGTTGGAGAGAGCAGACACTCATGTTTTTTTTATTATCATGCCTTTTTAAACAATATCTACTTTTGATGTTCATTTCAGCAATTTGCTCCCCATTTACCCCAGTTTCACTTCCAGGACCCCCTTCCTTAGCTCACTTCTGTGCATATCTGAATCAACTTGGCTGCGGTTCACTTCTATCCAATTTGCCGGGTTCGTGTCTTTCCTCCCTTCCAGCTCCTTAGAGCATGAGGGGAGGGGCGCGGATGGTGGAGGCAGGACTTTGACAGCTCCAAAGACTTGAATTTGGGAAGGTGCTAGTGCTCACTGGACATGTGTCCCAAAAAGTGCCATTCCGAACCTAGGGGCTGCTCCCTTGAACAGAGAGACTCCTCAGAAAGCTCAGTGCTACGAGGTGGGAGAGGGACTGTGTCATGTTTCACACATCTCTGCAGAGTGGCCCAGGAAAGGACTTGCCATTGAGGAGGGGTACTATTGCTGCTTCTGGGTTTGGGAGCCTTTTTCTGGCAGTGCTGTTCCTAACTTTCTTCCCTTCCCCTCTTTCCATCAGTAGATGTCTGTCAGTTCCCAGATCAACTCCTGCCTCCTCCAGGAAGCCTTCCTTGACTACACTTGCTAGAAGCCAGCGTCTCTACAAGAATGAAGTCCAATCTGGTCGAGAAGCACCTGCCACCTCTCCCACCCTAGAACTGATACCAATATCTGATGTTGCTGTTTAAAGAATTTTTTTTCCAGGTACAAATAATGGGAGCTAGAAGAGAAGAAACACAATAAAAAAGAGCCAAGATCAACATGAATTTTAAATTATGGTGCTTTACGGTGAAAATGAGAGGCGAGAAATGGCCAAGAATCATGAAAGAGCATTAGAGTTCACTGACTTTATTTGATGAACAAATTCTTTAAAAAGAAAGAAAGAAAGCTCTCTCTAATAAGCCCTACTTATGGGTTCTTATTGAAACCTCGTAGAGGCCAGGGATGCATTTCTTTCCTCTGAAAGTCAAAAACAATTCCTTAGGTTGGCTTGTCATCTATTTCCTTGTGTCATAGGTAGAAAAATACTCTTATAATGATCTCTTCCTTTCATTCTTTCATACCATCTATCTCTGTATGATATCAGTAACACTGAGTATTAGATTCTATCTACCAGCTATCTGTCTATGCAAGTGTTCAACCAGCTAACTGAAATTTCAATGAGCCACAGATTCCTAAATGCACATGATCTGTATCTTACAACCAGACACTCAAGTCACTTGCTCACCCATTCATTCAGTCCTTTGGAGAATGTGCACATAGCAGGCATTGTTCCCGACACCAGACCCACAGCAGAGAACAAGACAGACAAGACTTTCTTTAAGGAGCCTGTGTTCTAATGAGGAGACAGACTAAGAAGAAATAAGAAGATACACAATGTGAGGCCATGATGCTTTGAAGAAAAATTAAAGTCATATGAAGGGATAGACAGTGACTTAGGGTCTGAGGAGGTGACATTTGGGCAGAGACCTAAATGAAGTAGAGAAATGAGTGATGTTAACATCTGAAAAGAGAAGTCGCTGGGGCGAGGCACAGCTAGGGCCAGGCTGAGGCAGGAGTTTACATGGTGCATTAAACGAACAAAGTTGTGGCTGGAGCAGTTGGAAAACAGTGAGCAAAGAAGGAGACAAGAAAGAAATGAGACGGAGTTTGATGGAGGAGTGCCTGCAGACAACCGGGAGCACACATTGGCTCTGTTCTCAGTGGGATGGGAGAAGGGCTTCAGGGAGAGCCATCGTCTGATGCAAGTTGCATAATGTTCACACGGAGTGCTCCGCAGAGCTGCCTGGCACAGCCAAGAGTGGAGGCTGGGAGCCCAGGCAAGAGTCCCTCTTTCTGGTTCCCGCTGCTTCCCGGGTATCGTTTTCCCAGCTCAGCTGCAATCTGTTCCAGGGCAGACTGTTCTGGTCTATCTGGGAACCCTACTGCTTGGCTCCAAGGAACCTTCTAGAGCCCAAAACAGCTCCTTACATTCATTCCTCCTACTGTGTTCTTCTTTCATTTATAATCCAGTCAGATATGTCTGCCTTGCCAGTTCTCTGGCTTCATGCTCTTCCCCACACACACTGCCCACCTGCTCCCATGGTACGCCCTGCTCAGATGGTGCAAAGGAGCCAGCCACTGCCTCTTACACCCTGATCTCACTAAGGTGAAAGCGACAAGTGAAATCTCAATACTTACCCGGGGAGTAGTTCTTCAGTGTCTAATCCAAAGGAACGGACCCCCAGGAATAACTCAGAAACAACAACAGATTCCACACAAGGTATTGGCAAGATGTTAGTCCCTTCTTCAAGTTCTAAGAGTTGATCAAATTATTCTGTGCACTTGTATGAATAGACCACAGTGAATTCCACCTTTATGTATATCTACAAAGCATCAAATTAAAAAAAAAGTAAATAGAAGGAAGACAAGTAGAATAGAAAAAAAATAAGACTATATATTTGACAATATTTCAAATTCATCCAGTGCCTGGGAAGAAAAGCATTAAGAGGCTGTATTATCAAGGGAAACCATTTTACAGATGAGGAAACCGAGGTCCCCAAATTAGATGATGTTGTCAAAGAAACCACGGGATGGACTCATTCTAAACTGTGAAGGTGGTAAACATCCTTTGGGAATGTTGGAATGATAGCTTTCGTGCTGTTGCTATTATTTCACTAATTATTCTCTAGAAGTCTCTTCTCCATCTCCTTTAACTTCTTACTCTCTATGGAATCTATATACCCTGGCTCAGAATTGACATGTCTTCTAGAGTAGATGTGTGGGGATGAGCTGAGCAGAAACTCTATAGATTTGTTTATGGATCCACATTTGAATCAACAATCCAGTGGACCCAGCCCAGAATGGAAAGACGATCTGGCTTAGGAAGACCAATAATTTGGGCACTGATCCCTAACACCAGTCATTGAGTAGGTCATCCTTGTTGTGTTACTTGGGGACATGTAAGAAAGCATGCTTTTAGTCACAAACAGGAAGAAGAGAAGCCACTTGACTTGCCATTCATACACTCAGGCACAGCTTCGGTCCTGGCTTAGAAGAGGACCCTGGTGACCTCCAAGGATCCTGTCCTTCCAGCGTACTCAGGAAGAAGGCAGAACGCTGTGGTCTGCAGCCTGGAGAAAGGTGGCACCAATGAAGCAGCAGACTACGTACTTTTGTGATTGCATAAGCGGAAAACAAACTGCTCAATGAATGACAGGCGCTGCACAGATGCCACCTATTAAATAATTAAAATAAAACAGAAATTAAAAATAAACAGCGGGAAATGATTTGAAAAACAACCAAAGGAAGCAGAAAGAGTAACTTGGGAATGGAGAAGTGAGTAAAATTAGATTTGAGTCATTTCTAAATTCAATTGTGTCTAGATAAACAGGCCGTCTTTCTCCCATTGTCAGTGTGGAATAAACACTAGCTGAAGCTGAAAAATCCTAGAAGCAAATGCCACAGGAATGCAGCAGCCATGGTGTCATTTCCAATGGGCAGGTAAATGCCCAGCATTTGCTGATGAAGGAAGATGAGAAGATTTTTTTAAAATGAGATAGAGGAAAAGAAAATGAAAATAGAATTTGTAGTGGTCAGCAAATGCTGTGTAATGAACAATCACAGAATCTTCATAACACAGAACAAATATTATTCTCTCTCATATTTGGGTAAGTTATGGATCTGTGTTGGGCATAGCTAGGTAACTGCTTCAACCTGCAGATCAGCTGTGCTTGACATATCTCAATTGAAATTTGGACTCTGCTCTATTTAACATGTGCTTCATTTAGGAGGCAGGCTAACATGGCAACAAAATCCAGTGGAAACTTGCCTTATGATAAAAATAGAAATGTCAAGAAGGGGTGTGGAAACACACAATCCCTCTGAAGCCCCAACCTGGAACCTGCACACAGTCACTTCTGCCTACATTGCATTAGCCAATATCAACGGGAGGGAAAAGTACACTTCAGGCCCTCTGGTACCTGGAACTTCAAAGTCACCTAGGAAAAGGCATGGATATGTAATTGCAATGCAGGGTATAATGAAGAACTGCAAGCAATGATTCAGTCTTCCTCAAGTTTTATTTAACATGATGCTTTCTAAAGATTTTTTTTCTGGAGTCCCTCAAAATAATGATATAAACCCAGTATTGCAAACAATTGCCCACAGGTTGAATCCAGCCTACCACCTGGTTATTTGTGTCAGGCAAACTAAAAACATTTTTTTAAATATTTTTAAATCATTGGGAGGGGGGATGTCATGAACAGAATTAAATTTTGTAACACATGAAAATTATCTGAATTCAAATATCAATGTCTATAAATAAAGTTTTATCATACCATAACTTCAGTCACTCATTTTTGTATTATCTGCGCTTCTTTTGCACTGTGATGATCACCAGTTACAACAGAGAGCATATGGCCGGCAAAGTCTAACATACTAGCTATCTGACCTTTTAAAGAAAAATTTTGCTGAGCCCACTACTGTCCAATAAAAGAAATTGAGACATATATGTGACTTCAAGTTTTCTAGCAAGTGTCTCTAAAAGGTAAAAAATAAATAGATAAAATTAGTTGTAATAATATAATTATTCAACCCAATATATCCAAAACAGTACATTTTTTAAAAAGTATAAATGAGAGCTTCCAAATTCCTTTCTCATACTAAGTCTTTAAAATCTGGAGTGTATTCTATACTTACAGCACACTGTGCTTCAGACCAATCACATTTCAAATGCTCAGTAGCCATATGTGGCTGAGGGACCATATTGGAAAGCACAAATGTAGGCCACTTTTATCCCTTCTTCGAGAAAACTAATCCTGGTTTTGTTGGTTTTTTTTTTCCCTAAATCCCTTCTGAAGCCAACTTATTCCAAATTATCTCTTAGTTAGAATGACTATAGAATACATATGTTCAGCCAGCATTATGTTATCTCGTGCCTTGAGAAGTGTCCTACCCAGAGCAGATGCTCAAAGAATGTTTGTTGGATAAATAAATACATGGGTGAGTCAGGCCCTCTTTCTGGAGTCCTTCTGTGGCTCCTCCCTGTGTTTGACTCCTTTCCCTCCAACTAGGCAGTCCGCTCATGAAGTACAATGACCAAGTGTCTCCTAGTGGACGACCCCCTCCTGCAGACAAAACTAAAGACTGTTTGAAATATTAGATATATTTAAAAACATTAAAATAGAGGTTGACCCTGAAATAATCCCACATGTTGACAATGGTGGTGGGGGAGGAGAATGAATTTTAAATCAACGGTTATAACTATGCTTGACGACATAGAGAAGAATATTCATCAAGTAAATAAAAAGAGAAAATAGAAGGAGAAAAAGAAACTATAAAAAAGAACCAAATGAAATTATAGAACTGAAAACTAAAATTATCTGAAATAAAAAGATAAACACTCCTTGACTGGTGATAGGGTAATGCCCCCTCAAAAACATTTGTAAATCTAAACTATCATAAGACAAAATGCAGTTAATATACTTAACCCATGAAATGTTGCAGCTAACAGCACAGCACCTGGGAGTACTGATCGCTTCCCCTCATAAGTGCATGGCTGAGGCCTGAGGCTTACTGCCGCTGTCCAGCATCACAGAGTACTGAGGTTCACCAGCGTGGGAAAAGACCAGACTCAAACTTTGAAATCCAGTTTCTACTCAACGAATGTGTGTAGCATCTACACCATCACAAAGTCAAAAAAACTAATCAAATAATCATAAATCAAGGATGCCTATATTCACTGGGCAGGTATTGCAAATACCTATGTAGAAAATCCTATGGAACCTGAAAAAAGAAAAACCTACTACAATTTGTATGTTATAGGATATGAGCTAAATGTTTTTAAATCAATTCTATTTGCTCACAATAAGTAATTAGAAATTAAATTTTAAAAAACTACATAATTTACAATAACAACCAAATCTATGACACATTCAGAGACAAATTTGACAAAACAAAAGCAATACTTATACATTAAAAGCTACAAAATATAGCTACAATAAATTGAAGAAAACCTAAATAAATGACGACTACTGTTTCTTGGGTAGAAAAATTCAATATTTTTAAGATCTCAATTCTCTTAAAAATTTGTCTATAGATTTAACACCATTCCAATAAAAATTGAAATAGATTTAAATTGCCAAGTTAATTCAAGAATTTGGCAGAAATAGCTCAGTTGGGAGAGCATTAGACTGAAGATCCAAAATTCATATGGGAACTTAAAGAACATAGAATACCAAAATAACTAAGAGGATCAATGTTGAAAAACTTAATACTACCTGACTTCAAGATTTATTTTAAGGTATATTAGTTAGCTTTCCATGACTATAAAAAAATACCTGAGATAATTAACTTAAAAAAATAAATGTTTATTTGATTTCACAGTTTGGGAGGTTTCAGTTCATAATTAATTGATCCCATTGGTTTTGGGCTTGAGGTGAGGTAACAAATTATGGCAGAGAGCATGTGGTAGAGTGTAGCTTCTCACCTCATGATCACAAGAAAGCAAACAGAGTGCCCAGTGTCCCATAGTCCCCTTCAAGGACATATCATTAATGACATAAAGTCTCCTACTAGATCCCACTTCCCTTCATCACCTTGCAATAGCACCAAATGAAGGACCAAGATTTAATACATGGGAATTTGGGGAACATCCAGACCCCAAATATAGATTAAAGTTATAATTATGACAGTATCATATAGGCAACAAGATAATCAAATACATATAACAGAATAGAGTCCAGAAATGGATTTACACATTAATTTTCAATTGATTTGTAACAAACATTTAAAATTAATCAACTTAAAAAGTATAATATTTCCAAAAATGGTACTCTAACAATTAGACATGCATATACATTTATCAATTAATTAATCTCAATTCGTTAATCATATAGACTGAAATCATATTGATCATATCATATACAAAAATTGGGTCATAGAAATAAATATAAAATCTAAAATTATAATACTCTTGGAAAAAAGGATTAGAGAAAATCCTTTTTTACTTTAAGTTAAGCAAAAGTACCTTAAATATGACACCAAAATTAGAATCCATAAAAGGAAAAAAATCATGATGATGAGAATTTATCTAAAATAAAAAACTTTCACCTCTCAAAGACACTGTTAAGAGAACAGGAAGGCAAATTACAGGTTGTACACTACATATCCACTAGAATAGCTAAAATTGAAAATAATTACCATCTCATAGCAGATGATGGTGAAGATACAGAGCAACAGGAACTCTCAGATACACCCAATCAATGTAAAATGGAACAACCACTTTGGCAAACAGTTTTATATTTCTTAAAAATTTTTAAATGCACATGCTATGTATACACCAAACATGCACCTACTTATTTCACTTACCCCTGGAAAATTAAAGCCTATTTTTATCCAAAGGCTTATGCATAAATGTTCATAGCAATTTTATGTGAAATTGCCAAAAAACCCCGGAATCAAGTGTTCAATAGATGAATGCAAAACACATGATGAATTCTTGCAATAGAGTACAATTGTGCATTGAAAATTAATGAAATATTCCACACACGTAAACATGGAAGAATTACATAATGATTGTGAGTGAAAGATACAGAAAACAAAAGAATAGATAGCATTTTTCCATTTATATCAAATTCCAGAAAATACAATCTCTTCTATAGTGACATAAAGCAGATCAGCAGCTTCCTGGTGGACTGATGAAGAGATGAAAAAGAGATTTTACAAAAGAGTATGAGGAGGCTTTAGGAATGATGAATGTGTCCATGATCTTGATCATGATGATGGTTTCACGGGTGTACATGGATGTAAAATTTAGAAATTACATACCTTAAATATGTGCATCTTATTATACTTCAGTGAAATCTCAGTAAAGCTGTTAAAAATAAAATATGTAACTAGATGCACTGACTAGTACATTTAAGACAAAAGAAGAATCAGTAGATAAATCAAAAGAAATTATCCAATTTAAGGAAAGTGGGGAAAGTAATAAAATAAAGAAATCCTCACTGATCAATATAAAAAAATCATTCCTAAAATTGAAGTGCCACAAAAAAGAGAAAACAAAAGAGGATGGTAAACAATTTGAAGAAATAATTGCAGAAAATCTTTCCTATTTGGTCAAAAACATAAATTTGACTTTTCAAACTCAATAACCTACATCAAAACAAAAAATTCTGTACAGCAAAGGAAAGAATACAGAAAAAAGTCCACTATAACATGTGAGAAAATATTTTCAAACCATGTATTGAACAAAGCATTAATTTATAAAATATATAAGGAATGCTTACTAACCAATAGCCAAAAAAAATTTAAATAAATAATGGGCAAAAATGTGAATACACATCTCCCTAAAGATTTACACACATAGTCGATAAATATATGAAAAAGTGCTCAGCATTACCAACTATAAGGTAAATGCAAATCAAGACCACAACAAAATATCATTTGACATTCATTAGGATAGCTATTATTTTAAAAAAAAATCCTAAATATTTTAGGCAGCTTTTAGTTGTTGTGACAAAATAACTGAAAAAATCAACTTAAAAGAAGAAAGATTTCCTTTGGCTCACAATTCCAGAGGTTTCAGTCCATGGTTGTCTGGTTCCATAGTTTCTGGGCCTGTGGTGAGGCAGACCACCATGGCAAAGAGATATGGCAGAGAAAAGCTGTTCACCTCAAGCCAGGAAGGGGAAAGAGAGTAAAGAAGGAATGGGGACAAGATATACCGTTCTAGGACACACCCAAGTGACCTACTTCCCCAATTAGACTCCACCTCCTGTGAATTCTACCACCTTTCAATACTTCATTCAAGTATAAACCCCTCAGTGGATTAATCCATTGATGAGATCAGTGCCCCCATGATCCAATCACTGCCCTAAAGAGCTTCCCCATGCCCACACTTTGTTGCATTGGGAATCAAGCCTTTAACACAGGAGCTTTTAGGAAACACCTGAGATCCACACAATAATGACAAACACAGGCAAGCTTATGGAGAAATTTGAACTAGTGTATATTGTTGGTAAGAATGTAAAATGGTTTGACTGCAATGGAAAACAGAATGGCATTTCCTCAAAACATAAAAAAAAACCCAGCAAGAATTACCACATATCCACTTTTCTGTATGTTTCCAAAATAATTAAATCAAGATTTCTAAAAGATATTAACACTCCCATATTTAGGGCAGCATTATTGACAATAACCAATTTATGGAAATAGACTGAATGCCCATGGACAAATGAATGAAAAAAAGAAAATGTGAAATATACATATATACATACAACAGAATATTATTCAGTGCTTAAAACGAAGAAAATCCTACCATTTGCAAGCCCATGGATGGACCTGGCAGACATTACACTAAGTGAAATAAGTCAATTACAGAGGGACAAACACTACATGTTTCTACTTACATAAGGTATATTATGGTTTGGATATGAGGTGTCTCCCCAAAGCTCCTATGTTGACACAGAATTAGGCAGAGGTAAAATTATTGAATTAGGAGAGCTGTAACCCAACTAGTCCCTCCTGCTTTGACTAGACTGGATGGTTAACTGTGGGCCAGTGAGACAAGGCTGGAGGAGGTGGTTCATTGTGGGCATGCCTGGGAAGGCAATTTTTTTCAGTTGGATATGATTTTATTAGCCATGTCAATAGTGAACACAAACCAAAGGCCATCTTCCCTATGGCCCCTTGCTCTCTTCCCTCTCTGCTTCTCTGGAAAACATGTACTGAATAGCATTCCTCTGCCACGATATTCTGCCTAGCCTCGGTCCCCAAGCAATGAACTTGACCAACCATGAATCAAACCTCTGAAACTTGAGCCAAAATAAACTTTCCCTTCTCAAAGTTGTATTTGGTCATACACTACAAAGCTGACTAACACAAGGTACCTGAAATAGTCAAACTTCTAGAAGCAGAAAATATAAGAGGGGTTGCCAGGGCAGTCAGGCAGAGGAAAATGAAGCATTGCTCAAAGGGGGATAAAGTTACACTCTTACAAGATGAATAAACTGTAGAGATCTGCTGGGCAACATAGTAACAAGAGGGCAGAGCAAATCTGAAGAGGGTAAAAGGGACAGGACACAAGGAAACTTTCCAAGGTGATATATATGTTTATAATTTGTTTTAGTGATGGTATCCTGAGTATATGCATGTGTCCAGACTTATCAAGTTGTACAGATTTCATATATACAGTTTTTATGTAACAATTATATATCAACAAAGCTGGGGGTGATGCTCAGCTAGCCTCAAGGGTAATTATGAAGGGCTGGAGTTGTGGCTCAGTAGTAGAGCACTTGCCAAGCATGAATGAGGCACTGGGTTCGATCCCCAGCACCAAATAAATAAATAAATAAATAAATAAATATATATATATATATATATATATATATATATATATATATTATCTATCTACAACTAAAGATTTTTTTAAAAAAAGAATAATTATGAAAATTACATTTATGC
This sequence comes from Spermophilus citellus, assembly GCF_964194105.1. Taxonomy (NCBI): domain Eukaryota; kingdom Metazoa; phylum Chordata; class Mammalia; order Rodentia; family Sciuridae; genus Spermophilus; species Spermophilus citellus. The sequence continues at coordinate 98,871,236 of NC_138193.1, read as the reverse complement.
AAATCATGGTTAAACTGCTGAGAACCAAAGATAAAGAGAAAATATTAAATGTAGCTAGAAAACCAAAAGAAACCACACATAGGGGAACAAAATTTCATGACTCTCAGTATTTAATGAAAACCAAAGTAGGCTGCAGTGGTACACCATTTTTTTTCTTACATACATAACAATAGTAGAGTGCATTACATTCATAATTATCCATTCACAGCACAATTTTTTGTAAATCTATATATAAAGTATGTTCACGCCAAATTATGCCATTATACACGAGCTCTCTTATTTTTTTGCATACAATTCTTAATACACCTTTATACCACCATTTATCATATAAGGTAAGTTGACACCAAAATCACATCTTCATACATGTATCTTGTATAATGATGACTGTCTCCTTCCACAATCCTAGCTATTCCCCTTCTTCCTCCCTTTCCCTCCCACCCCTATTCCCTATCTAGAGGTAATTTTCCTCCTATGCTCTCACTCCCTACCCGACTTTGAGTCACCCCACTTATGTCAGAGAAAACATTCGGCATTTGTTTTCTGGGGATTGGCTAACTTCACTTAGCATAATCTTCTCTAATGTCATCCATTTCCCTGCAAATGCCATGATCTTATTCTTAAATAATGAAAAAAAAATCTTAGAGTAGTTTTGATTTGCATTTCTCTAATTGCTGGAGACGTTGAACATTTTTTCTTATATTTGTTGACTGATTGTGTATCATCTTGTGAGAAGTGTCTGTTCAGTTCCTTGGCCCATTTATTATTGGGTTGTTTGGTTTTTTTTTTGTTGTTGTTGTTGTTTTGGTGTTTTTTTTTTTTTTTTTTTGGTGTTTAGCTTTTTGAGTTCTTTATATATCCTAGAGATTAGCATTCTTTCCAAGGTGCATGTGGTAAAAAATTTCTCCCAAAATGTAGGCTCTACATCACCTCACTGATTGTTTCTTTTGCTGAGAAAAAGCTTTTTAGTTTGAACCCATCCCATTTATTGATTCTTGATTTTAATTCTTGTGCTATAGGAGTCTTATTAAGGAAGTCAGAGCCTAATCTGACATGATGGAGATTTGGTCCTACTTTTTCTTCTATTAGACAAAGGGTGTCTGGTTTAATTCCTAGGTCCTTGATCCACTTTGAGTTGAGCATGGTGAGAGACAGGGTTTTAATTTCATTTTGTTGCATATGGATTTCCAATTTTCCTAGCACCATTTGTTGAAGAGGCTATCTTTTCATCTCATTCCAGTCAGAATGGCAGCTATCAAGAATAAAAACAACAATAAGTGTTGATGAGGATGTGGAGGAAAAGGCACACTCATACACTGCTGGTGGGACTGCAAATTGATGCAGCCAATATAGAAAGCAGTATGGAGATTCCTTGGAAAACTGGGAATGGAACCACCTTTTGACCCAGCTATCCCACTTCTTGGTCTATACCCAAAGGACTTAAAAACAGCATACCACAGGGATATAGCCACATCAATGTTTACAGCAGCACAATTCACAATTGCTAAACCGTGGAACCAACCTAGATGCCCTTCAGTAGATAGTGGCTAAAGAAAATGTGGTACATATACCCAATGGAATATTACTCAGCAATAAAAGAGAATAAAATTATGGCATTTGCAGGTAAATGGATGGAGTTGGATAATATAATGCTAAGTGAAGTTAGCCAATCCCCAAAGAACCAAATGCCAAATGTTTTCTCTGATATAAGGAGGCTGATTAATAGTGAGGTGGGTGGGGGAGCATGGGAGGAATAGACAAACTCTAGATAGGGCAGAGGGGTGGGAGGAGAAGGGAAGGGGTTGAAAAGATGGTGGAATGAGATAGACATCAACACCCTAAGTACATGGTGTGAATATACTTCATATATAAGCAGAGACATGAAAAATTGTGCTCTATATGTGTAATATGAGTTGTAATGCATTCTTCTGTCATATATAACAAATTAGAATAAAAAATAATGAAAAGAAAAACAATTGTCAATTTAGAACTCTATATCCAGCAAAAAAAAATCCTTCAAGAATAAAAGTCAAATAAACATTTTTTTAGACAAACAAAACTAAGACACTTCATCACCAGGAAAACTTCACCAAAAAAGAAAAAATATATATAATGTCCTTCAGGCCCAAGAGCAATGATACCAGATGAAAACTTGGATATTCAAGAAAGAATGAAGAGCACTAGAAATAGGCAATATGTCAATAAATAAAATAACTTGTTATTTTATTTTTTTAAAAAATACATATATTATGTAAAGCAAAGATTATAACATAAAGAATGAAGGATACATTTAAAGGTTCTTTACATAAAGGAAATGATAACCTTATGTAATTTTTGAAAACTAAAGATGTATATTAGAATTCACAGAACAATTCTTCAACCTCTACTGACATTTGGGGCCAAATAGTTCTTTGCTAGAGGTGGGGGGACCGTGCATTATTTGATATTTAGCAGTATCTCTGGCCTCTCTCTATAGACCCACTAGAGGCCAGTAACACTCTCCAGTTGTGGCAACCACAAATGTCTCCAGACATTTCCAAATTCCTCTTACAAACAAAATTGTCCCTAAGAACCACTACCAAAAAAAAAAAAAAGACTAAAAAATATTGTAAAGGGATATAGCTAAAAACCAATGATGTCGACTGCAATTGACTTCTATCAAATATTCTGTTAACCCAAAATAATTGAGGAAAGAACAGAAGAACAAAAAGAAAATGAGACAAACATAAAACGAAGAGCAAAATGTTAGGTGTGACTGCAACTACATCAATACCTACCTTAACCGTAAATGGACTAAACACTTCAGTTAAAGGGAGAAAAATTTAAGAATGGTTATAAAGAGCAATACCCAACCATATGATGTGTGTAAGAGATGGACTTTAGAAGTAAAGGGACAGATGGGTTGAAAACTAATGGCTAACTGGATATTTCCCATGCAATGCCTGATCCTAAAAGATGAGTGGCTATATTAATATCATACCTGTATTTTAAGACTCAGAGCACTAGCAGAGATAAAGAGAATTCTTTTTATGAAAGTAAAAGGGACATTTTATTAGGAAGACATAACAATGATGAATGTATAAAGTAAATGAGACAAAAGTTGTTATAATTGAAAGGAGAAATATGCAAATACACAATTATAATAGGAGATCTTAATATACAATATCAGCAACTGATAGAAAGTTCCAGTTCTCTATCAAGAGGTAGTTCCATACAAAATCATCCCACCCAGTCTCCTCAGTAGATACTGGGGTGAACAATTGCTGCTTAGTCTGGGGCAAGGATATATTAGTGAATGGAGAGTTGTTGACTTGGGACACCTGTGGGCAGGCTCTATTGTATTAGTAACTTTCATTTTGTAGCTGTGATTTTCCACTATGGCTACACCTTATAATTCATGTGAGAAGGTTTTGAATAAGACCTGTACTTGGATATAACCACTAAAACTTTTTGTTTGATCAATCTGAAAATGGCCCCAAGCACCTACAGTTTTCTTAGCTGTCCATGTGATAGAAATGTGCACTGGTTGCTATATTATCTCATGTAATGACTTCTGAGAGCAAATTAGATTTAGATTGCATCATCACACTGGACATAGGTACTGGATTTTTGAGCACAGAACTCTCCCTAGTATTGTCTCCTCCACCCATTCATAAGCAGTTGAGATTTTGGACACAAGAACAGAAGTTTACAGGTTTCTGTGCTGAATGCTGTTTTGTCACAATCAACTCTTCTCACTGCCATGATCCTCTATGACCCCACTCCCTCTCAAGTCCTCTTGCTGTTTGAAGTGAAGATTACAAGTGCCAATGGTCTTTCCTAACTCAGGGTTGTTAAAACTCTGCCCATTTCCTTGGGTAAAAAAATCATAATCTACACATGCATGGGTTCCTTCTGTAATCTGAATGAAGAATCTGCTCTCTTTTTGCTGGAAATGTCCTTTAGTCCTCTATAACTTCCTGGAGAATTCCTTCAAGGACCAGTGTAAGTGTGTTTCTTAATGACCTTCCCACACCTATCCTGAATCATTTTCTCCTTTGCCCAAGGTGTTCATCTTGCCAAAGTGTACAATACAATTTAGAAGGATTTACTTATTTATTCATCTCTCTTCCTCACTAGACTATGAGTTACATAAAGGCAAGGATCTAGTCTAGTTTCTCTTATTATCCCTAGTGCTGAGTTCCACAGTCAGAATCCAATAATTATGACTCACATGGATGAAGGTAAAGAAATAGATATATAGATTTGGCTTTGAAAATTAAAGGTCCAGAACATTCTACAGAATCCTCTTAACCAGATGCTAGCTTTCTATAATTTTTGCAGGAAACAAGTTTTAGGTAACCATAAAAATTCTTCACATTTCCATAATATTTATCATTTACACAGCACTGAACATAATCTTACCTAATCTTTTTGACCATCTATTTATGCACTATTACCCCAATACAACAGATGCAAATTCTGATGATCAAAAATGATTACTTATCCAGGATGTTTAGCATATAGCTAAAATTTTTTGGAACAGAATTTTGACCCAAACTTACGTCTTTGGATTTAAGTTTTGGGTGGGGTTTTGTTTTTAAGGTTTAAATTAAGCTCTCTTGTTTCCTTCTATGGGTGAAACCTTGCTGACTCCCTCCCACTGAAGTGTAGGTCATTGTCAGTGAACAGATGACCCTACAAGATGGACAGAGGGCCTCCAGAGACCCAGGCTCCACCAGTACTTAACCTCAATTCAAGGACCAGGCTAGGGTCTGGTCCCATCTCATGAGGCTAAGACTTTGCTCAGGCTTTCAGCTATACAGAGATTACTATTGATAGTCCCCTGGTTCCTTCTTCCACCCAACTCCACACTTGACAGGGTTGCAAAATTCATGAAAGAATTTTTGTGTGATGATTTCTCATGAATGGCTAAGTGGAAATGTGGAGAAGAATGTTCAAGGAGCTTGAGCCAGAAAGATTTTGTAAAACAAAATTCCAATCCAGAAAAGTCTATAGTTTACTCTCAGAGTTTAGCTACTAGCACAAGAGGTCTTCTTATGGGATACTCCACCTTGGCCTCTTCCTTTTCTGCCAATCACCTGTCTTCTATTCACCATGCCTGTGATGCTGAACATGGTTTTCCATCAGACCCATGACTTTGGAGACAAAGATGATCTCTCCAGCTGCGGATGCAAAGTCAGAAGAGGACTCTGAAGTCCTTCAGTCAGCTTCAGCCTTCAACCAGGTAAAGCTCCACCTATGCAGGCACCAGCTGACTCCTCTAGTGAGTGACAGGGTGTTGTAGTTCAGAAGGGAGCCCCAAAATTATGGAGTATCTGGAAATAGCCAGTTACTTTTGGGAAATGCCTGTGTGTGCACAGGGACCTGGCTGTTTCTGAATCACTGGGGACAATTTTTACAAATATATTTTCCCACATTTATCCTGTGGTAGTTCTGATTCCCTAGGTATAGAATAGTCCCTAAAAAAATACAGATTCCCATGCCCTCTACCAGACAAGCTAAATCATTATTACCTAGGGAGGGGTGAGGGAATTGGATCTTAAAAAAAAACTCCCAAGTGGTTCTACTGTACAGCGTGGTCAGGAATGCTGAATTCAAGTCTTCTGTTTTCCAGACCAAATCTCCATATGTGTCTTCTGCCTGTCTCCCCCTGCTATGCTCCCTGCAGCCACCAGAGAATCCAGGAATTCCTCCTGAAGGCACCTGCTCAATGTTTGAAGAATAAAAGCCATCATCTTTCCCTAAGTCATTTCTTTTTAAGACTAAAAAGAACATCACAGCAAGAAAAAAGACTGATTTGCTGCTAGAAGCCTCCAGAAATTAGTCTCAAAATAGTATTTGCTTCAGGGACTTTTTTATTATTATTCAGAAACAAAGTATTGAAAATGTAGGGAAAATTCAAACTGATTTGTTTCACCTATGTACCAATATATTCAAAATTCTGGGAAATTTTGTCCCTCAGGTTTTGTTTTGGCAAGTGAATCTATGAAAAATCAAAGACAGAAGAGATTCAGGCAGACCCATGAATTGCACCCTCCAGGTGAGGCCATCATTTGATGGATACAAGCTGTTGACCATTCTTGGTAGGAAAGAGGCTCTGTCCTTTAAGGCGGTTTCCCTGCAGAGCCACCGTACCACAAGGTGAGACGTCCAGCTTCATTAGGGTTGGGCTCTCGATCTGAGAAGAGGGATCATCCCAGAGATTCATGTCTTGGGAGCCTAATTGGAATGGAAAGCTGAGCAGGAAAGCAGGGGTTGCAATGTATAAATCTCATCCCTCAATCAGAAGCTGGCCTGTGAGAATTAACTAGTACAGGGAAAGGAGCCCTTGACAGAGTTACCTGGGGAAAGAGATCACAATGGAATTATGTTAAAAGGGGTCCTTATACTGGATTTTGTTTTCATTGGTCAAAGAGTGGTCCAGTTAGTTCCGAGTGGGTAGGTGGGTTTCTTTAGTGGCCATCTGTGTGTGCTGACCACAATTTGCATGACAAACTTGATGTTTAGCAGGGGCTTAATACCAAAGGTTGGAGGATGTTAGAATAAATCATCAAACACAAATAATGCCTTTTTTTTAATCCTCAGTGAAGACAGTCAGTCCACAATGCTAGGCCTCAAAATGGCATTACTGACTGAGAGCAGGAGAGGAAGTGGATAGGTTGAAGGATTCCTGACACAGATACGGCATCTCTCACCTAATATTTATACAAGCCTCAAGCCCTTTCTCATGCTTTATCTCAACTTGGCCTAAGAAGTTTGGAAGTGAGGAGACCAGGCATGCAGCTATCAAGGGAGTGGCCCTTCACATCCCTAGTCTCAGGGGGAAGCTGAGCCTGGGAGCAAAATACAGCTTCTTGTTTCTGTGCACCTCCTACTCTGCATGTTAATCTTACCTGTCTGATCCCTGACGTTTCTCAGTAAAGATCTCAGAGGTAAGCCAAGCGAGGGAGCCAAGGGAAGGGGAGGGATGCTGTCACAGGGGACCTGGAGGAAGGGGCCACAGGGAGGGCTAGAGAGCGATGGAGGAAGCAGGCTGGCCTGAGGATGCAGCAGGAGGTGACACGTCTCACAGGGCCTGTTGCTTGCTGACATGGTGACCTCATGCAAATTAGAAAAGTCAGGCCTTGCTTTCTCAAGACCCTTTATGGCCATCTGCTGGAAATTCTTATAATGGTGACATAAACTTCAGATGACTATGTGAGTATTGCTCCCTGGGGTTGTACAGGTAACATTGCAACATCAAGTGTGGAGCCCTGCCACATGGTGCCCAGAGCAGCACCAGTCAGGGGTGAGCCACCAGGCCAAGGGACATCACCCAGAACCTGAGGAAGTTCAGACTCTCCCTCTAGATTTCCCTCCACTACTTGAGCAGATGAAGATACCTTGTCCCACATCAAAGGAAAGGAAGGGGTGTCAGGACAATGACCCGGGACCTGGAATTCTGTGGTCCTTGCCTTGTCTCTGCCCACATAGGTTCTTGCCAGCCTCTCTGCCCCAGCCTGGTCTGCGATTGCAGACCACACCCCCCCAGGCTTGCTCTGATGTCCAGAGCCTCCATTGCAAATGCACAGTACAGAGGTGCTCAGAGAACAGGACACACTTCATCTGAACAGCAGGTGCTGGGGGATCTGAGGGTCCTCTGGTCCAGTCCCTGACTTACAGGGGTGAATGAAGGTACACTGGGATGAAGAACCTTGCACCATTCCTTGTTTTCTGTTAATAGGGAGCCAATATTACCTCAGGGCTCTTAACTCACTGATCAAGGTTCACCCCTGAAATCTGCATTTGGGGACTTCAAGGTGCACCAGGAAGCATTCCAGCAGAGACATAAACTGCTTGAAGGTTCACAGACGCCACGAGCAGGACCTGACTAATTAAGAATCAGAGCTCTAGACCTCAAGCACCCACCAACACTCACACACACACACACACACACACACACACACACACACATATACATACACATGCAAACATACACACACCAGTCTACACATGCACACAAAACCCACACATAACAGAAACTGACCAGCCAGATCCTAGCAGTGGGCAGGCACATACATATATATACTATACATGGTTGCACAAGCTGGCTAAAATAGTAACAGCTCCCACTCATTGAGTAATTTATATTCACTATCAAACTATCCTCCCAACAATTGCACTTGATAGTCCCGTGCCACAGACAGAAAACCCAGGCTTGGAGAAATAAGTAACACACTGAAAATCACACAAATACAGAGTGAGGTCTCAAATGGCCTGATCCCAAAGTCTATGTTCTCTCAATTGCACCATGATGTCTCATAAAGTGGATAGGTCACCATGATGATTCTATGCAATGTTAGTAGAGATAATGATCATAGGGTTGAAATGATGACGATGATGATAGCTAACTTTTAAAGATACTGGGTTCCAAGCCAGATGTTGTTCAAAGACATTCTCATGAACTAACTCATTCTTTCAGTAATGCCATGAATTAGGCACCATTTTAAAGATGAGAAAGCAGCCAACTGAGAAGGGAGGTGAATTTCCCAAGGCCCCATGGCCAGTGGGTGGAAGAGCCTCAAATGTGAACTCAGTCACGTGGTCTTGTGTGGATCTGGGTCAGGAGGAAGCTGTAGTCAGCCCAGCCAAGCTCTGGATCGAGCCCTGAGGGTGACCCCTTCCATCCTTCCAGGTGGGCTCTCTTGGGAGGAGTGGCCCTCAAGGCCTCTGTCCTTGGCCTCTGCTCACCTTTGCTGAATGTGCACTTCCATTTGGCCTGTTCAAAAGCCTAGCTGCGGGTCTTCCGAGAAGGGAGAAGCAAAGGCAGCTGGCAACACTGGCCCCAGCAGCTCAATGTCCCTGGGGAAAGGAGGAGAGTCGGCCCTGCTTGCTCAACACCCAAGAGCTTCATCTATCCAAAGCCCAAAGGACAAGGCCATTTTCCAGGTGGCTGAGCTCCAGGTCTCAGGAAAGCAAGGCAGCTGTCCCCACACCTCACAGAACTGCTGGATCCTCCTCCCACCCAGTCTTTGCACCAGGCCTCCCAGGCTCTTTGTCTTCACACCCCCGCCCTTTCCTCCGGGAACAGCCCCTCTCCTAGCCCCTCTCTTTCAGCAAATCAGTCCATTTTGTATGAGCAGAAGAGTGAGGAAGAGATCAAGCTACAGACTGAATGCACAGCCCCGATAAGAGAAGCAAGAAGAACCATCTGTGGCACAAGGGGCGGAGGAGGGGATAATAGCCCAGACCCTCTGCTCTGTTCGGCCACACAATGGGCTGCATTCAGCAGGCGCCCTTCTGGTCTCTAATCTAGCAGGAAGGGCATATGTGCAGTCTATTAGCATTTATTTTCCCTTTCTGCATTGTACTGATAACCCAGTTTCTGACCCAACCTCTTGCTTTTCTTTTCACTCCACATTATAATTCTGCTTTCTTAAAATCCTATTCAGCTATAAAAAAAAAAGAAAGAAAAAAAAAAAAAACCTCAAACTCTTACCTTTTCAAAGCACATCAGTAATTTTTTTTCCCAACTGAACCAAGGTGACTTCTACAAAGACTTCACCATTCTGGATCCTAATGATGGTTCAAGAGCTGAGGGACAGGTAGCATTCCTGGGGCTGTATTTATAAATTCACTAATAGAAATCAACACAAAGAATGAGCCTCAGCAGTGAAACAAACAGCTGTCACAGAAACCAGGTACCCGGGATGGGCAAATGCTCCCCATCGGCTCTGTTTTCCAAAAAGCCTGAAATTGAACACAACGCAGACTGACTAAGGCTGGGCCACCCTATGATCACCCAGTGGTCAGCACCATCATTCGCCCCACCATTTGTTTTTAAAAGAACTTGCCCAAAGGAAAATAGGGAGTTTAATCAATAATTAATGATTCTGAAAGCAGACATTTCACGAAATCCTCTTAAGCTCCTCTTCTGAGAAAACTAGCAAATTGCTTGTAATCATAGAAAGTGGCATCCTCTGTAGCCAATGTCCTTTGTTCATTACAGGAGTCTCCCAGACAGGAGTTAAACACATTGATCATTGGAACATTCTAGAACAACAACTGGATGAACAAGAACATAACTGAGAGTGACCACTGAGTGAAATGTGGAGGTTACCATCTGAACCTGAACTTTATGCTATGCCTGTGCTGGTTTTGTGTTGTCTATTTGTATTCCTTCTATGACTTAACAATCACCTACCAACATAACAAAATGAATAGGCATTTCCAGCCCAAGGGAAATCTCCTGGACCCTACAGCTATGCGGTAAGGCTGTGTAAACATTAAGAGAAATTCTGATTCACAGCTTCATCTTCAGGAGTAATTTCGTATACAGTATGACCTCCCACCACCCTTGAGAAATGTAAAAATCTCCAGGAAATTGGCCACATAGCTTTATAAGGAAGAACAAGAACACAGGAAGAATAACACCTCACTTCTGACCTGGGTAGGCTTTTGCTTTTCCTGGAAGGGTTCCAACTTCTCAAGACCACCGCTAAGGGGGTAAAGGATTGATTTCAAAGACCAATATACCTGGTGCTAATTCTGTGTTGGTTCCAGGGAACTGGAGGAGAAAATGTTCTGGCTATACGTGCCCAAGAAAGGCATGGGACTTGGGCCATGATTTCTTTTAGTCTATATAGTCCTCAGCAGATGACCTAAAAAAGCAGGACTTGAATGTGGAGTCATTTCTCTAAGAGTGGAGGCTGTGGTTAGTTAACATTAGCCATTCACTCTTTGTTCAACAATTCCCAATAATTCTCTGGGAATGTCTGGAACACAAAAGATACTGGGTTGTGGATAGGACATGGCTAGGCGCAAATAGGAACCAAGCACTAGCTCTCAAATCTCCATGTGCCCATTTAGAGCTGGAGATGGAGCCGAGGCTGGTGGTAAATGAAGCACCTGCCTGCTCCTAAGGATGGTCTGCAGAAATCCATACTGGCCAGGATCTATATCTCAGAGGCCCATTGGAGCCAGGCAGATAATGTAAATAAGTGAAATGGGCTGAGAAAGGCCCTTCTCTGGCCAACTGGAGAGCAGGGCCCAGCTGGAAGGCAGCATGTTAGTATGTTCCTAGATAGGGATGCAAGTCCCCTGTCGCCAGACAATTCAGACTTTCAGGAGATACAGAAAATCTATTTTGTTTTATGTTGTCAAGTAATTCAAAATTTTTAAAATACTGTACAGGCCAGATAAGGACTATGGGTTATCGGTAGGCAAACTTGGTCCAAAGAATGTTAAATTCATGATCTTTATCATTACCAGACATCTCTCCAGTATCTGTTTGAACCAAGAACTTATTTCTCCAGTGAAATTAAGTAAATAATTCTGCCTCTCAGAAGCATGGTGCCACCTGTGTAGAAGATATTTAATTCCCAGCTGCAGTTTCAGATGTTTTCTTTCAAAGTTCTTTCAGCTAGTCAAAGTGCTCTACGCAGTAGGGATACAAAACTGATAGACAAGGCCCTTGCTCTCACGGAACTCACATTCTAGTGGGATGGGCAGAGAGAGGCATAAAACACATATTCATACATACATACATGCTGCTGGAGTTTGGATCTAGAAAAATCTCTCAAGGTCCACATGGTAAAGGCTGATTCCCCCGAGTGTTGCTACTGAAGTTTCACGGAACCATTAAGAGGTGGGGCCTAGTGAAGGTCTTTGGGTCATTGGAGTTGTACTCTTGAAGGAGACATTGGGAAACCACCCTCTTTTTCTTTCTCTCTTTTGCATCCCGACCATGAGACAAGCATTTCACTTTATCCCACAATTCCACCACGATATGCTGCCTCACCCTAGGCACAAAGCAACAGGGCCAACTGTTCATAGCTTCCAAACCTATGAACAAAAATAAACTTTTTTGGGCTGAGATTGTGGCTCGGCAGTAGAGTGCTTAGCACGTGTGAGGCACTGGGTTCTATCCTCAGCACCACATACAAAATAAATTAAATAAAGGTATAAAATAAACATTATTATAAAAAAAACATTTCTCTTTGTAAGATGATTATCTCAGGGATTTGTTATAGTGACAGAAAACTGACTAACATATACATACTTAGATTATATTATACATGCACAGATATGTACGTGCATCACACACCCATGGATTCACATCATAGGTGGATTGATGTATGTGATATGGATAAAGCCAATAGTAGTGGGAAATTGAATATGGAAAATAAAAGAAAAAAACATTAAAAAATGGTGCTGAGACTGGTAGCTTTAAGTCAGGTGAAAAAAGGAAAGTAGAGGTATGAGAAGGTTTGGGGAAGAATCAACAGTCTTATATTCATTGTGTATTAGACATGCAATTGACAACAAGAAGAACTCTTTAAGACCATATCTATTGAAAAGAAACATCAACTGATGGACATTATTAGGACTTTTTTCAGGTTTTGGCTATTACCAAGAAAGAATCTCTGAATAAAAACAAATAAAATAGAAACATACTTGATTGTTTCCTCAAGACTTCCTAAATATTCAGGAAAAGTAAAAATCTACAACTTCTTGTAATAACATTGATAATCACTTGATCCAGCAGAAAAATCAACACAGAAATCAGAGTTCATGCTCTATATCAGAATGTTGTATTAATAATTCCAGAACAATTATGATTTTATGGAAAAGTTGTGGAAAATCTGATTCATTTTTAACTTTTATAGTTCTGTTTAGGCATCTTACTAAAAGCAAATGAACTAAAGAAAAGAATATTTCTGTCCCTTCACTAGAAATAGGCCCTGTGGTCAGCTTTCCCTGCTTCATTATCATAGGCACCAAGGGTGGCTTTGACATTAAGAGCCAAAGAACAGGGGAGCACAATGTGGTGGCCTCTTCAGCCTGCTTGGGTCCCAACACACATCCTCCTGAGTGCATGGTCATATCTGTGAGTGTGAAGATCTACATCCTGAACTTTATTGATTAGAATTACTATAAACTGGGCTGGGGTTGTGGTTCAGTGGTAGAGTGCTCACCTTGCATGTGCAAGGCCCTGGGTTTGATCCTCAGCACCACTTAAATAAATAAAAATAAATAATGCTACTTTAAAAACATTACTATAAACTGTACATTATAGTTTAAAGCTGAAATATCCCTAAAGGCTCTTTGTTGAAGGCTTGGTCTCCACCTGGTGATGTTACTGGGAGGTGGCAGATCACTGGGGATGTGCTTTTGAAGGGCACCCTTTCTCTCTGTCTCTCTCAGCTTCTTGGCTTCTACGAGGTGAGCAGCTTTGTTCTGCCACACACTGCAGCCATGATGTTCTGCTTATTTCAGGTCCAGAGCAATGGAGCCAGCTGACCATGAACTGAAATCTCGAAACCTGTGAGCCAAAATGAATCTTTCCTTCCTTAAGTTAATTTCTTAGGTATTTTGTCACAGCAAAAGAAATCTGCCCAAGACACTATACCATAAGAACAGACACATAAGCTTTGGCATTGTGACCATACCCACCTAATAAAACTCGGAGGTTCATAGTAACTGCAGTACTCTGCAGTAGCTGTGACTTTTGACAGGGTGCACATTGCCACCACCTTCTTATTTACTGAGCCCTTTTGCCCCACTCCCAAGGCAGTTTGTCAAGGCATAGGGCTTTTTTTAACACTCCTTGCAAAGAACAATATGTGATGTCGAGGTACTAGGAAGAGAAACAGGGCCTTAAACTCAAAAATAAGCAGATTGATTCTTAAAAAAAAAAAAAAAAACCAAACTTCAAACTGAGTAGAAGGTGTTCTTATGTCAAAGGGGTAAATAATGTTGGGGATCATCCACTCCAGTTGTCACTGACCACAGAAGTAATAATAAAAAGATGGCCTCAAGAGTGCCCTTATACTTTGTGAAACTGTGCTCCTCCTCTCTCCAGAGATTGCCTCACCTTAGCAGAAAGGCATCAGCAGAATTCCTTGGCCTCTACTGTGCTGCAGAACTGGTTCAAACCACTGCTCCCAGTCAGGGAGAAATTCTTGCTATATTAAATGCCCCATAGCCAAAAAAATCAACCCATTCAAATTAATATGCCTCTCAATATTGCTTTCCAAATGGTAGGAGCAATGATCTGGAAAAGTGAAAACCTTTATTTAAGAAGGTTGATGTCTGCCTCTATATAGATGGATTTTCAGATGTCAGAAGAAGAAAACGACCATTGGTTTGAGTTAAGTAATCTTTCACTTTTCAGACATGAAACTCGCTATTGCCCCAGTGAAGTCTCCTAGAGAGCAGATGGATGAAATATGAATGTCTGTTTAGGATGTAGAGTCACAAGGGAGCATCACTCCCATCCTGACATTATAAGACAGATAAGCTATAAAATTATAGTTTTTAAGTCCATCAGAGAGCTGAGGATGTCAATAAGCCTAAATGAATTAAATTCCAGAAAGCGATAAGCCCTTTCCTAGAAAGTAGAGATCCACAGCTACTCTCATTCTTTGTGGAGTGGCAGGAGGAAGAATTCAGCACAGACAAATAAGAAGAAACCAACCAAGCATTTTAGAGCCCTGTGTGAGCTGATGACACAGAGGTCCATGATGTCCCTTCCACTGAACAACTCAGCACACATGGCCCAAATCTGTCCCACTGACCTATACCAAGTGGACAGAAGTAGTGTCTTAAATGTTGGGGCCAGGAAGAGAAAGAGATCCCTCTCAAGGCTTGTGGGGGCCTTCCCAAAGAATAAGACAGTGTGACCTACTGCAAGTCAGGAAGAGTAAGTAAAGAGAGCTGATAAAAATCTCCCTGAGACACCATAGATTTCATCTGGTGCCCAGAGTCATGGACCGAAAGCTGGAACCAGACAGGAAGCAGAGCTGGAGGAAATCCCTTCAAGGCTCTGAAGGTCTTCACAGGGTACACTGCAGCAGCTCTCCAAGGCTGGGAGTGGAGTACCTTGACAGAAAGAGAATCCGCAAGGAATAGAAAGGTAGAAACAGGACCAGAAAGGTTAGAGAATTCTTTACAGTGAGCCCAGAAGTTGGAAGGGGGCTATCAATAGGGCAATCTCCCACTGTTTAAAAAAAACTGTACAACATTTGAAGAGTGCTCCAGAATGTCAGCTCCTCTCAGCTCTCTGGCACTGCTACAGGGAGAACCTTAATCACATTCCCAAAACATTTAAAACTGAACATGAAGGCAATCTACCCAAAGTTGCAACAGTTCAGGCCCATATCAACTACATATTAGATTAACTCATCCTTCTACATGACAAACATGATGGTAAAAGGGGCTTGCCCTTTTCTGGGGACAAAATTTCTTGCACTTCATATGTATATGGGCTAGAAAAATATATATATATATAAAATTAGGAGACACCTAAAGAAGCAAGAAAATGTGATCAGAGTCAAAGAACAGAGCAATGGAATCAGATCCAGAGAAAGTCCAAAGATTAGATTTATCATAGATTGAATTTGAAAAAAATTAGACTATAATAAATATGACAAGGGATCTGTAAGAAATTGTGGATAATAAGTGAAAGAATAAATAATTGATTAGGGAGACAGAAGCTATAAAAAAGAATACAGTGGAAATAAGAAATATAATCTCCTAAATGAATGACTAATTTGATAGGGTTACAAAGTGGATATA
Source organism: Spermophilus citellus (assembly GCF_964194105.1). NCBI lineage: Eukaryota > Metazoa > Chordata > Mammalia > Rodentia > Sciuridae > Spermophilus > Spermophilus citellus. Next base: position 98,855,678 of record NC_138193.1, on the reverse strand, counting down.
GTGAAAAAGAAGATTAGTGAACTTGAAAACAAGACAATAGAAATTATCAAAACTAAAATGTATAGAGAAAAGATTGAAGATAGCAAATGATGAGAGCATCTGAGATCTCTGGAACAACACTGAATGAATGATGATGAAATTACAGTCCCAAAAGAAGTTAAAAGATGGAATGGAGCAAAAGCAATATTCTAAAAGACATTGGCCAAGAATTTTATGACAATTTTAAAGAGATCAACTCAAAATTCCAAAAAGCTCAGCAACCACTTGCAGGTAAAAAAAAAAAAAAAAAACAAAGATAATAATCATCTTGGCAACCAGTTAAATGCTGAAAATCAGAGTCAACAAGAGGAGCTTAAAAGGACCTAGAGTGGGCCTCTTACGTACAGGAAACCCAGTATGTGCATCCATCACGAATAGTGGCTAATCAGTAGAAAACAATGCCATGACTCCCCTTGTATTATTTTTCCCTTTCCCCTCACTTCCTCTTGTATGTAATTTTGTATAACCCTAAGGGTCTCCTTCCATTTCCAAGCAATTTCCCTTCTCTCTCCCTGTCCCTCCCACCTCTCATCCCTGTTTAATGTTATTCATGGGGGAGAAATGAATTACAGTAGAGGGGGTAGAGAGAGAAGAGGGGAGGGGAGGGGAGGGGAGGGGGGATAATAGAGGATAGGAAAGGCAGCAGAATACAACAGACATGAGTATGTCAATATGTAAATCAATGGAAGTGTAACTGATGTGATTCTGCAATCTGTATACGGGGTAAAAATGGGAGTTCATAACCCACTTGAATCAAAGTGTGAAATATGATATATCAAGAACTATGTAATGTTTTGAACGACCAATAAAAAAAAAAACAATGCCATGACTTATGTCAAGGATAAAAAAAAAAAAAAGGAACACTGCCAGCCTGGAATTCTATATTCAGCAAAAAATTACTAGAAAATGAATGTAAAATACAGACTTTTCCAGGTTGGCAAAATCAGAATTTTTTGCCAGCAAACATGCAGTTTTAAGAAATTTAAGAGAAATACCACAGGCTGTGGGATATGTTATCAGAAAAAAATATGCATCTTTTCAGAAGGAAAAAAAGGGATAATAAAACATAAAAATATGTGTGAATAGATTTAATTGTTTCCTAAATTCTCTCATTCTCCCATCTCTTCTATCTTTCCTTCCCCATTTAAACACACACACACACACACACACACACACACACAGAATTTTTAGCAATCTATAGATCATATTAAAATGTATTATGAGATGTATAACATGCATAGTAAAAATATAGAAAACAAAGAGCAAGAAGGATTTATGGAAAATAATCTTGTAAATTTCTTACATTAATGAAATAATATATGATTTGAAAGTAAACAGTGATATGGTAAAGATGAATAGTGTTATATCTGGACCAATCTTTCCTGAAATAACACAAGTATAACTAAAAGGACAATAGAAAAGATAGAGTACTAAAATGCCTCTCTGTTCATACAAACCAATGAAGAAAGAAAAGGAGAAAAATGCACACACACAAATAGAAAAATACAAAATAATAGCATCATGATAGACTTAAAATCAACCATATCAATAAGTATATTAATTAAACACTCTTATTAAAAAGGATACAATCTTTATTTTGCCTACAGTATACATACTTTAAACATAAAGACACAGATAAATTGAAAGTAAAAATATGGAAAAATATGCCATAGAAATACTAAGCATAGAAAATCTAGCATAACTGAATTAACAGAAGATAAAGTAGACATCAAGACACAGTGTTTTCCTGGATATATAAGAGGACATTTTATAATTATAAAAGGTTCAATTAAATCTTAAATGTGAAAGATCCAAAAATAGCTTCAAAACATCTGGAGCCAAGGTAACTGTACAACAAGAATAAATAGACAAATCCTCAAAAAATAAATGAAAATTTTAAATTCACCCCTCTCAATAAATGATAGATTAAATTGAAGAAAAAAACAATGAACACATGGAACCTATAAACAATCCAATCAATGAACTTGACAGAAGCAACTTTTATAAAACAGTGTGCCAAAAACTCTGCAATACACATTTTGCAAGTATGCAAGGTATGTTCCAGAAAATCATATAGTAGGCCATGAAAACAGTGTCAGTTAATTTCAAAGACTCAATGGTATAAAGAGTATTTTCTCTAATGACCATGGCATTAAGTTGTATTCCAAAACAAGAGCATATCAAGAAAATCTCCCAACATTTAGAACCTATATGGCATCTACTAAATAGCTCAGGCATCAAAGAAGAAATTACAAATTATGAAATGTTTCAAAAGGAGTGACAATGATTTCAAGTTTGTAGGATACACATGAAGCAGTGTTTGGAGGGATATGCATAGCTTTGAGAATTGTACTAGTAAAAGATGGAAGACAGTAAAACAGGGATCTAAGCCATCACCTTAAGAAGCTAGGAAAAGAATGAATTAAAATCCAAGTAGGCAAACGAAATGAAATAATAAACAAGGACACAAATAGTCCAATGGAAATTATCAATAAAAAAATCAACAATGCCGAAAGTTAGGTTTTGAAAACATTAATACTGATATTATGTTCCTCAGTCTAACTGATCAAGAAATAAAGGAGAAAACAAATGGCAAACTGCCAATATAAGAAATAACATAGGAGATATCTTCATAAATCATACGGACAACAAAATAGAATAAAGGTACAACTTTATGTTAATAAATTTAATGAGCTAGCTAAAAGGGAAAACTGTTGAAAATTCAACCTAAAATGTACACAAGGAGAATTAGAAAATATAAATAGGCCCATATCTATAAAACATACTGAATTCATCACAATTTTTTTTCACATGTGAATTTTATTAAACATTTAAGAAAAAAGTAATAAACTTTAACACTTAGAAAAATGAAGTAAGAGGGAGAAAAATACCAACTCATTTTTCTAAAGCCAGCATGACACCGATATCAAACCACTGCAAAGATATTTCAGGAAGATGTTACAATAGTATATTAGTCATGAACACACATATTCTTTAAGATAAATAAACAAATTGAATTTGGCCATAAATATAATTCATCAAGACAAAGTGGGATTTATCCCGTTTTTCAGTTTTACATCCAAAACTCAAACAGCATTAATTCACCACGTTCAAATAAATGAGAAAATCATTATAATTTCAATAAATGTAGGAAAGGTGACAACATTAGATCCATTGATAATAATTCTCAGCAATCAAGGAATCAAAGAGAACTTCCTCAACCTCATGAAGGACATTTGCAAAAAAAAAAAAAGAAACATGGATTTGATTTTTCCCTAAGATCAGGATAAAGCAAAAATGCCCTCTCTTACTACTCTTGGACATTGTTCGAAAAGCCTCAACCAATATAATAAGGCAAGATGATCAGATAAGTAGATAGATAAATAGATGATAATGATTGGAAAACAGGTAAATCTGTTATTATTTGCAAGCATCATGCTTATGCATACAGAAAACCCCATGGCATCAACAAAAACTGTTAGAACTAAAAGCAAATTTAGAAAAATTTTGATATATGATACTAATATATAATAATATGTTGTTTTGTCCTTATTTACCATTTTATTTCTTTAGTAATAAAATATTTAAAATAATATCAAAAACAATAAATAACTAGGAATAAATCAAACAACGATGTACAGGAATATTTCACTAAGAATTACAATTCTTGGCTAGAAACAATATTATAAGACTAAAACAAATGAAAAGATATATACCATGTTCATAGATTGGAAGCCTCAGTATGGTTGGAGAAAATGGCAAGATGAATATGAGATGGCATAGAAAGGCAAGGGCTTTTAAAACAATATTTTTAAAGTAGCACTAAGAGGACTTATACTACCTGATTAGAAAACTTATTATAAAGCTAAAATATGAAAGAATATAGTATTAATATAAAGATAGAAACAGAACAATGATACTAAATACAGAGCTTAGAAATCAACCCACACTTATATACTCATTGGATTTTTATAATCAAAATCAATTCAATGGAGAAGGAAAATCTGAAACAACTATGTAGCTAAATTGTAAAAGGAAAAAGGATCTCACCCCTTACCTCTTTTAATCATAGAAATTAATTCAAGAAAGATCCATAGAGCCAAACACAAAAGCTAGAACTATCAAGCTCCAAGAAGAAAAAAACACAGAAAAATATTTCTGAGAGTTTGGGTCAGAAAAGGTACAAGTTACCAATACACACAATACACACGGATGCTTCTCAAAACCATGAGGCTAAGTAAAATAGTCCAGAAACAAAAGAATATCTACTGCATAATTTTATTTATATGAAGTTCAAGAACAGGTAAAATTGATCTAAGATGATAGAATTATGAAGAGGTTGCCTTGGGCAGATAATACTGAAATGGGAGAAGGAGAAGTTTCTGGAATGATAGAAAACCTTTATGTGTTGTTTTCAGTGGCAATTACACAAGGATACACAATTGTCAAAATTCATCAAATTGAACCCTTAAGAGCTTAAGCATTTCATATTATGTAAATTAAATATCAATAAAATATGGGTGGATGAAAATATGAAAAGATATTATCCAACTCATTTTTTGAACATTTCCATGTGGCAGATGGAGATACTGCTTAGTTGGGGGGGGGGGGGGGAACAGGTTCAGGAAATGGAGAAACTGTTGGATCTCTTTGGTGTGTCTCCCAGCAGCTCTCAGGAAGGGCTGGATAATACAATCTAGAAATTCCAGGAAAACCAATGCCTAGGGATACAATTTGATCAATAAAAGACAGGAATGGGTGGGGGGTGGGGGGACTATAGACAAATTTCTTTCCCTTCCTCCCTTCCCATTTCCCCCAGAGGACTATTGGAAGGTGCCCTCATTCCACAAGAGCCCTCTGAAGAAATCAGAGACAGAGATGCAGGCTGTGTTTCTCACCCTGGCCACCCTGGGGACTGACCCTCAGAAGCTTGGCCTAGGCTCTGACTCCTAGGCCCCTGGGCTCATGCTAACACTGGACTGCTTTTGAACAGAATAACAAGAGTACTTTTTCATAGCTATTGTTTTTTGCCATGCGTTTCTCTAAGTGCTTTATCTAAATTAACTTTATCTAATCCTCAGAGTAGCTGTGAGGAGTAAATATTTATTATTATCCTCATCTTGCAGGTGAGAAAAAGGGAGGCACAGAGAGGTTAGTAACCTGCCCAAGGCTCCATAGTTACTAGGTGGCAGCGTGACAAGACTAATTCCAGCAGCCTGCTTCTCAATTCCACTTACTAACCACCATGCTCTATTTTCCCCTTAATATTAAATGAGATCAAAACAGTGAGCATGCCCGGCACAATGCCTGTGATAGCATAAGCTTGTTAAAGAAACTGAACACCCAGGAAGAGGCTGAAAATACAAATCTGAGGCTCAAACTGGACCTACACATTGCAGGTACAGGCCTGCAATCTCCCCACCTCGGTTCCTTACTACAGCTTCATCTGACCCAGTGCATAGGTGAGCATGAGCACCTGGAAGCACACTCACCTGAGGCAGGCCACAATCAGGAAAGTCACACCTACCACTATCACACTGGAAATGGGAACGGAAGGCAACCTCTCTCCTCCTCTCTCTCCATCCCTCCCCCATCCCCACAGTCCTTGCCAAGGCACTAAGAGACTTGTCACAGGATAATGAAAAACTGAAATGTGACGGATTCAATTACAATTTATATTTTCACTTAACAATCAATTACCTTCCCCTTATTGGTGGAACATCATTAAGTTATGATAACCAGCTCTGGAGAGAAATCCTCTTGGGGAGGGGAGCAGCTGGTCCAAAGAGAGCTGAATGGGGTGTTTAGTCTCCCCGGAATCTGGGGAAAGGGAGAACAGGTGTGGAGCAAGAAGACTGGATAAGGAAGGGTCAGCTGCCCGGGACTGCCCTGGAATGAGAGAGGGGTGTTTGTTCTCTGCCTGTCTGTGTGGTGAAGGAGCAAAGGGACTTCTCCTCCTCCTGCCCCTGTTCATGTGTTTGTGGTACAGCCCCCGGCTCTAATATGAACAACAAAGGTGAAGTGTCTATTGCAGCCCAAGCAGCAACATTCACAGAGCAGAGACAAGGACCCTGGAAGCAGTGCTCAGCCAACAGGCCTCGGAGGACTGGCAAGAGCTCACAAAGCAGAGGCAGCTTCTTGCAGCAGCCTCTGCTGAGATCCATGGAGAGGTTCCAAGAAGGGGCTGCACTCACCCCCAGGTGGGCTTTGAGAGCCTCTGGGAGGCCACATCTGGGAAGCCACAGTGATAAACCCCACACAGATGGAGCTGCCTCCCAACAGCAGCAGCCCAGGAGGAGGAAAATTGAAATCCCCAATTTCCTTCAGGAGGATGGGAAGAAGGGAGGGAATCCCAGCGCAGGATCCTCTCCCTCTCCTCTCCCTCTCCTCTCCTCTCCCTCTCCTCTCCTCTCCTGTCCCTCTCCTCTCCTCTCCTCTCCTGTCCCTCTCCTCTCCTCCCCTCCCCTCCCCTCCTCTTCTCTTCTCTTCTCTTCTCTTCTCTTCTCTTCTCTTCTCTTCTCTTCTCTTCTCTTCTCTTCTCTTCTCTTCTTTCTCTCTCTCTCTCTCTCTCTCTCTCTCTCTCTCTCTCTCTCTCTCTCTCTCTCTCTCTCTCTCTCTCTGGTTTTATTCTTCACAGGGTGGAGCCCAGACGGGTCAGCCTCTTGCTTCCATATCTCCCCTTCTCCACCTTTTCCAGCTGCACCTAGAATGAGTTTTCACACACACGAATCTGATCAGGTCACTTAAGGGTTAAAACACTTCATTGATGTTAAGTAAAACCAAAATTCCTTAGCATGGCACTTGAAGGGGATCAGAATTTTCCACACCAAAATATGCCACTTTGGCAAAAGGATTATTTGAGCTGAAAACCACTGGGAATCTACAGATGCAGGAGAGGAGTTCTTTATCTTCCCCTTACCTGCCTGGAGGCAGGGCACAAATTTCCCTTGGGGAAGGGGTTTCACTCTGGTGCAGGGAAAGGGCCAGTGCTCCTCACTAGAGGAGGAAGTTGATGGGAAAATGAGTTTCCATAAACAGATCTTACTAAGTTAACCCTGATCTTACACTCCTTTTCTAGTCGTTTCCTCACAACCTATCTTTGGGAACCCCAATCCTCTTTCCTTTGTTAAAATTATTTGAGTTTCACTTCTTTTCTGCAAATTCCTGTTTACATCACTATCAATCAAAATGGCGTGCCTTGTCTCCGGTTAATCTGACTCTTGTTAGTTTAATATACAAGACACCACCCACTGAACCTAAGAGGACAGAGGTAAAGTTTTTCCTCCCTGACACATTGAAAGTCCTTCCCCAAATTGCTTTTATCTCACACACTGCGCTTGTCTCCATTCCCTAACCAGTCTTGGCTCTTAAGTATCACCTGGATTTTAGGCACAATCTTGCACCTTTCCACTTTCTCTACTTGATCCAACTCCTATTGAACCTTTGAAGTCCCTTCTAGTATTTCCTCTCCTGAAACTTTCCTTCAACATCCCTAGACAGTTGATGGTTCCTCTACTTTGCTCATACACTATTATAATACTGATCACACGACCACTAGAACACAGTGAGGGGGGAAATCCCAAAAGCCCTCAGGATGCACTGCCTGGATTCAAATCCCCAGTTCTTCCCCTTCCTAGTTTCATGCGCTCCAACAGCTTATCCATCCAGGACCTCAAGTTCATCCGCTATAAAATGGGGTTGATCTGGCCTATATCTTAGGTTGGTTGGGAAGGATTTAATAAGTTGCTGCATGACAATCCTTTGGCTCAATGCCTGACACACAGTAAGTGTTCAATAAATGCTGGTTAGTGGTTATTTGACTTTTGATGAACTAAGAGTTTTATGAAAATGTCAGTTAAATCTTAATTATCTTTGTCCTCAGGGTCAAAAAAGCCTATCACAGCATCTGATGTCTCCTAAATTCTCAAAAGAAAATGGAAATTGTGCCAAATGAATGAGCAGCCACTGTGTGCGGATGTTGTGGGAACAGGAGCTGCTGGTGTTTGGAACTGTGAATGAACAGTTTTGTGGAACATTTCAACTGCTGATCTTGTCAGATGTGCTTACATGTTAGTATTGTGAAAACATTTTAAAGGCTGATACTGCCAAATGCATTGAGGAACCACTGTGAAGGCTGACATTGTCAAATGGGGTGTCAAATATGTTTATATGAAAACAATGTCACAGCAATGTGTGTGACATATGGATCTATATCAGAGCTACTGTACCAAAGGACAAGGTTAAAGCAAAGCGTGGTCCAAATAAAACACAAAGGTTTACCTTTTTGCTCATTACCTTAAAACTTCAACGAATCCAGAAATTAGGCACATGTTAATTCTTTGCAAAACACTGTTGGTCCTGGATAGGAGGGTAGAAGTTCAGATCAAGCATCCCAGGAAGAGAAGCAAAGGTGTCTGCCACCCTCAGTGAGGAAGGCCCTCATACATGAGGCCTCTGCACACTTTAAATACCCTGCCTTCACAGAGCCAGCAACTGTGCGGGTGATGAGAAGTGAGGCCCAGGAGCTCAGAGGGCAATGCCAGTCTGTGGTCGCAAGCGCTGGGATCTGCCACTACTCAGGCCAGTCCCAGTGAGGATCAGACATGAACCACACTCTGTCTCCTGCACAGCGGTCCTGAGCTGGCCGTGGCAGCAGGTTCCTGCATGATACAACCCAAGCCCACACCTTACCCAGAGCTCCACTGTGGTGCCCATCCAACTTCCAGGGCTCTGGAATTATCTCTTGCACATTGTATCACTTTTTGTTTCTGAAAGGTGGCCATTACCATCCAGCTTAAAATCAACATAAACACAAAAGACAAAAATCCCCTTCTGTTTGTACTGCATTAACTCGTCTATTGTATCCAGGTCAGAGAAATTATAGTGTTGTTTTAACTCTGCTGGTCACATCCTATCTGAAATCAAGGGTCTGGGTTAGAAAAAGAAAGACTCAAAACTTTTGCCAATATATATTAAATAATGACAATTTTTTCCCTGTGTTTACAATGTTTAAATCCTCTGTCACATTAATTCCAAATCTGGGAATTACCTCTTGGGAAATTATCCATGATGTGATAAAGATAGCTATAAAAGATCTTCACTGCAGTGTCATTTAAAATAGGAAAAATGCCTAAGTCGGACAGAATAAATATCCAATAATGCTAGAAAAATTAAGTAAGTTAAGAACATATAATATGACATGATATGATATCTGATATGTATCCATTGAAGTTTGGGAGAAGGTCTTGATATGGGACACAAATTTTACACATAACATGCATATTGGTGTAATTAGGCTGATGATATGAAACAATACAATGGTCCTAGCTGGTTTCATGTCTGATTTCGATGCTTCAACTTTGTATGTTTAATTCTCCCCTGTGTTTTCTGTATTTTCTTAGTTTTCTACATTTTTTTACTGATGCTAATATACATCCTTGAATTTATACAGTATTTCCTCTTTTTTTCCTCTCCCAAATTACTATTAAAGCAAAGATACATCTTAAATTAATTATTGTAGTCTGCAGGGGCAGCTGCCAAAACCAAATGTCATGGACTGGGAAGCTTACACACAAATTGGTTTTCTATCAGTTACAGAGGCTGGAAGTCTAAGGTCAAGGTGCAGGCAGGGCTCACTTCTCCTGAGGCCCTTCTCCTTGGTTGTCACTGTGACCTCACATGGCCTTTCCTCTATGGGTGCACAGCCCTGGCATCTCTTCCTCTTCTAAGGACACCAGTGCTGTTAGATCAGGCACCATCCTGATGAGCTCATTTAACCTTGCTTACCTCCTTAAAAGCCTGTCTTCAAACATAGTCACATTTGAGGTTAGGGTTTTAACATAAGAATTTGGAGAGGACACAAGTTGGTACACAAGATAGATGGAATCTTAGAATAAGAAAATGCAGTGAACTTCGATACCATAACAAGTGTTCATTGCAAGAAAAAGGAGACATGCGTGCACCTTCCCCACTGCTGGAATGCTTTGGGAGCCTGCCTGACCACCCCAGAGACTGGAGCATAGTCGAGTGTGAAGTTAGACCCAGAATCCCTCCTCATCCACATGCCTCTCCCAGCTCAGAAGGACTTCACCATATTCTTATGTCTCAGCAATAATGAGTCCCCATTCTCTCACAGCAACAGCTCTGAGTGCCTGGGGCCCCCATCTGTCTCCACGAAGTGAGTCCTGTAAAGGAATTTAGTCTTTCCTGGGTAATCCTTTTCTCTCTAATCACAAAGTAACCTTCTCCTACTTACTCCTCTTCCTCCTTAAAAATCAGCTGTTCTCTTCTCTTCTGGAGAACCCTCATTGACTACTCTCTCCTCAATCAAATCCAGGGCGGGTGCTCCCTCTGAGCTCCCAGTGCCATTATCAGATTTGCTTTATCTACCTATTCATGAATCTTACACACACACACACACACACACGCAGCCACTTAGTGCCAGAAGCTCAGTCTTGGTCAACTTTCTACCTTCTTGGCCCCAAACAGCCACATATTAGCTATGCATCCTTGGGCAAGTTACTGAGTACTTTACCTGGGTGCCTCCCATTCCTCCTCTGTCAATCACACCACCTCAAAGGATTGTTGTGAAAGTTAAATGGGATGATGAAATTTACAAAGTGCCTGGCTCACATCAGTGCTTAGGTGTGTCTGACTACCACTATGCAGCTCAAGAGGACACCAGGAAGGTCGTCTAAGCAGGAGTTCATCATCCTCCACCACTGCCTCCGACCCCGTGAGACTTCCCACAGGTCCAGACACAGGAGTCACTTCTGAAAGAAGATTTAAAGTGAGTGAGTGACTTTGGTCTTTCACCAAGGGGGCACTGGATTGATAAATAATAAGAGAGCTCCTAAGAGCTTAACCGTAGATAATCATGGATGGAAGGAAGAGACGTCTAATGCCTATATTGAAGATGGAAAGTCAACCCCGTTCAACTCCAGATCCTTAGACCCAAATGGTCTCTTCAAAGCGCTTGTCCTGCTCAACAAATTGCCTGCAAATATTCAAGCACCTCCTTGTGCAGCGCACTGAGGAATCATCACAAAGCACTCAACCTACACCTCCAGGATTGTTCCTGCCCCAGGGCACACAGTGTAGATAAGAGCCACCACAGGGAAGGGCCACCATGGGCAGCAACAGCCACCCATCCTGACTCTGGAACCCCTCTCTGGAAAGGATCTCCATAAGACTATTCAGAAGGAGGAAACCCATGTGGATTATGACACTCACTGCAGCACCACATATAACCTTAAGAATAAAATAACCATGTGAGGTCTGCTCAGCGTGCCTGGAATTTACAATAGAATATCCTATAGTCAAGAGGAGTCATTGCAAATCTATCATAGTTAAAGAAGAGACCAAAATTTCATCTGCAACTATAATTATGTCCGTGTGAAAATATGTATGCTGTGGCCAGAACACAAAATAGGCCAAGAATCCAGTTATTCTGGGAGGAAGGAGGGGAACTGAGGAACTTGGAATGTGTTTTCCATCTTAAAAGAAAAAAAAAAAAAAACATTCCTCAAAGCTTTTATAGGAAGGGCTATCTGCTGAGATCTTCAGGGCCTGTCCCTGCTGCTTGGGAATGCCTTCTGACAGCAGAGGTCTGGGCATCTGGCCGCCTCCACTGGCTGTCATCGTTCTACATATTCTATAAAATTCACAATCAAAAGGGTTCCCCAGGAAACTCTCCCAAGTGGATAAGGTTCATGTCAGATGGACACTGCCTGCTCCCCTCCTTGGAGAGTTTACCAATTTTAAGCTGCTTCCAAAAGCTTTGCTTTGGCTTTCTCCTTGATACTTTATTAATTCAACTAATCGATGTGTGCTCACTCCGTGTTTTTGAAGAGCCTCTCCAGTTGGTTCCTGCGCCCTGGCAGGAGGTACTCCAGGTCCAGGGTGGCCCCTACCATGAAGCAATCCAGGCGTATTTGCTGGTGATGCCGGTCAGAGCAGGGTTGGTTGGAACGATGGCTAGTTTCCTTAGTTCCATTTCAATAATTAGAAAATGTGTCTCAATGTGGCAGGATATGAGCCCTGAAGCAAGCCTCACCTCCTCTTCCATTCCCATCCCTTAACAGGTCCTTCGCCAAATGTCATAGCTACCTGCTACTTCTGGTTATTAAAAGTCACATAAGTTTAAATCTTCACTATCAAACTGAATTTAAATCTCTTCTGTCCCTCCCCACTCCCAGCAAGGATGACAGGGACCCATGGCTGCTCAGAGTTCTGGGGAACTCTGGTCCCTCAAGCTTCCAGTCCCTTCCAGGCCCAGTTACTCTGGTTCGGGAGTAAAAAAAGCAGAGAGCAGAAATGCCAGCTTTGCCACTCAACTCTCCTGATGGTCTCAGCTCCCACCGAGGAGGCTCTGGACAGGGCCACTCCCCTCCCCAGCACACTTCCCTGAGATGGGGGACCACCTCCAGCTCTTGTCACCACCATGCTCTCTAGTCCACCCCCCACCACCAGCAGGTTGTAACAGCAGACACCTCATGTCCACCCACCTGCTACATCACCCACCAGCCCCGGGGAAACTCATGCCCCCAAACAGCAAAACCCAGACATCTAGTCTCCTCTGTGGGAACCCTGTGTTCCCACCACCCTCCCTGATGATGTCCCTCCTCTCCTGCCCTTTTAGCCACAGAGCCAGTCTGTGGATCCGCAGGTGTTTAAGGTGGAAGAACACAAGCTGCTGCCGCTTCCAGGTGCAGGCACGTCCATTCTCTTGAGGCCCTTCACCTGAGGTGGGGACTTGAAAGTGGAAGGTGAGGGATTCTCCTCTCCTGATGAGGGAGGCACTATAACAACATCAGCGCATGCTCTCTCTCTCCTCTGGTCCCCTCTCATGCAGAAACTAGGGAGGGGCTCAGGACAGACCTGGTGACAGCAGGACTAGGACTGCACCCAGTGTTGGCCATTCTTATCAACAAGCACAAGGTTTAGAACCTTGTTCTGGGTCAACAGGAAAATCTGCTCCACTTTCTGTCACATGTATGCTTTCAGATGTGGGTCCAAATCGGCCTTCATTTTTTTTGGACTTAGTCCACTTTGTCACAAAAGGACTTAAAGGCTTTGTTTGAAGTGTGAAGTTCCAAGGCCAGCTGAAAACAAAGTAGGACCCAGAGGAGCCTGCTCAAGGCCCAGCTGCAGAGCCTGGGCACAGCTCGGGTCAGGTGGGGACAGAAAGAAGCACCAGGAGAGCCCTGATCTATGGCCCCGCCCAGCACGTGGACACACCGAGAGACCTCCAAGGCTCCATCTGGGCTCCATCCTCGGACCCGCCTTAGTGAGTCACAGCTGACCTCATCCAGGCAAAGCATCCGCGTCTTTCTCTGGAACTAGAAACTACTAAACCTTCCTCAGCTTGGGTGAGGGCGAGGAATCTGGTGCAATGGGTCCCTCACTCCTGCCATTCATAAGCTATGTGGGCCAGTCAGTCACTTATTGGGGCTTCAATTTCTGTAGAAGGAGAAAATCCAACTCTACCTCAACAGGATGCCAGAGGACTAACTGGGTTGACACTGTCTGCTCTGAGGCACAGGAAGGTGCTGGGCACAGAGAGGACAGAATGCATTCCCAACCTACCTATCTACCCCCTAGAAAGACCACAGTGAGTCAGACACACAGTCCCTCTGCCACCACATCTATCCATCATCCAGCCACTTCTCCCAATGACCACTGCACCCCTGTGGCCCAAGCTGTCCTTGTCACCTACCTGGCCCAATGCAGTACATTCCACTGGACCCCTGCTTCCAGTCTGGGCCCCACCAGTGGGTCAGAATGATCCTAATGAAAGGTGAGCCAGGTCACAGCACGCCTCACTTGAAACCCTGACATGGCTCTTGTGTTCTTCGGAACAGAAACCAAAATCACACATCTCAAGGCCTACGTGGTCCTCCCCAGGGGCTCTCCAGCCTAGTACTCTCCCTTTCCCTTTCTCCATCCTACTGGCCTATTCAGACCCAGCATAGCAGACTTATTCCTGCCTCTGGGTTTCTGCCCTGTATCATCCCTGTGCCCAGAATTCCCCTGCCCAATATCTGCACTACTATCCCTTACTTCTTTCAGGGCCTGGGTTCAATGTCACCTTCATGAGGTCTTTCCTGAGCATCCTGTTTACAATCACAAATTCCCTACCAGCCCCATAGCAAGTGCCTCTCCCACTCCCATTGCCTTTATCTTCCAACTTACCACATAACTTGATAATTTATTTTATTGCTCCCCTCTTTTTCCTCCCTGCATATATATTAAAATGTGAGTTCCCTGGGGGCAAGAATTTGTGCTTGTTTTATTCACTGCTGTTCATCTCCGGCATCTAGGACAATGTCTGGCACACAGTAGGCGCTCGATACACACCTGTTTCATGACTGAATGAATAACAGGGCGGGAGGATCGATGAGCAGGAAGTGGAAGGCCCAGTTAACTACTCAGAAGGCTGCCTCCCGTCTCCCTCCAGCTGAGAAGAAAGTTGAGAGTGAATCAGAGGAAGGATGAAGTCAGCTTGGAAGAGAATCTCCGGGCTGAGTAATTGGTCTCCGCCCCGGCCTCATCTCAATTTAGACCCAACACTGGAAATTCATTTTGAAAGCATCCTCTTTAGTCATTCCAATCACTTATTTCCTCTAAACTCCAACTTGTCTGGGGACCTAAGTCCAAAGCCCTGGCAAATAGAAGCTGCATCAAGCACAAGCAGAAGTTCAATGGCTCTTTAACCATTCTGACTTCAGAGAGCAAACGTGCTGCCTGCAAGCCTCCCGGCTTCTCCCTGCGGCTCTCTCTGGCACCTGCCGTCTCAGGCACGCTTTGCCTAGAGCCTTGGCTGACACCTTGAATGGAAGGGACGCAACTCTTTCATATATATGGGTCTCTTCTCCTCACACAAATGGCAAGCAAGGAACAGCTGAGTGTAAGATGACTATGATTAACTGACAAGTGCTCGCTCCATCTAAAGGCATTTAGACTAAAATAAATAAATAAATTGCACCGTTCAAGTCAAACAAAACACTCTACACCTGAAAACTGCCAGTTTGCGGCTCCAGTCTTGATTGCCAGCTTAGCTCTACAGCAATGTGGAAATATAGTAGGCACTTAATGAATACCTCTTAACTGATGGCTGACTTGATATGAAGTACTCACCCAGGTCACAGAAAGCAGCCTAGGACAAATACTAAGGAGTCCTGTTTCAGGGAGGGATGCTCTCGTTTTGCAGACGTGGTGTGTAGAACACTGTTTCTCACTCCTCTCTGCCTGATCTCTGGTCCTGAGGGCATGAGGGGTATCTGTGAAGTGCACAGGGCTGAGCACAGACTATGTCTGACTATGGCAGTGATGCAAAGGGCCACAAAGGCAAGAACTGGGGTGAAGAGGAAAGAGGCAGCAGCCCCTGTGCCCAGCATAGCCTCTATCCCAGGGTGGGTTTTCAACTGGTGTTCAGAGTACTCCCATCAAGTCTGTACAATTTAGACTTCCCGGTCACAGCAGTGGGGACACACCCACCAACCCCACCAACCACACACCAGCCTTCCTTCTCCCTTTTCCTAACTCCACCTTTGCTTAACCTACTCAGTAGCCTTTAGAAATCCTCAGGACATTTGCAGCGTTAAAACAAGTGTATTTCCATTTTATTGCACCTGTATTTCTTGTAAAGAGCAATTTCATTTTGTGTCTCCATTGTATTCAATCTGACTTTTGCACTCGGAAACTTCTTCAAACAAAGCTCTGCTTGTGAAGCAAGAACCGGCAGCTGACAGCCTCCTGATCCCCAGTGCTTTTTGCTTTGTTTTGTTGCTTTTTTTTTTAAGAATGAGAAAAATGCACAGGCTCTACCCTAAGCAGGCCAATCCAATAGCTTTTTTTTTCTTTTTTTTATTGATTATTTAAAGCATTACATAGCTCATAATATATCATCTTTCATACATTTGACTCAAATTGTGTTTTGAACTCCCATTTTCACCCCAAATACAGATTGCAGAATCACATCTGTTACATATTCACATTTTTACATAATGCCATATTAGTGACTGTTGTATTCTGCTACCTTTCCTATCCCCTACTATCCCCCCCTCCCCTCCCCTCCCCTCCCATCTTCCCTCTCTACCTCCCCTGCTGTTGTTCAATTCTCTCCCTTTTTTTCCCTCCCCCTTGCCCCTCATAACCTCTTATAATTTTATGTATCATTGAAGGTCTCCTACCATTTCCATATGTTTTCCCTTCTCTCTCCGTTTCTCTCCCCCCATTCGTCTTTGTTTACTGTAGTCTTTTCCTCATGCTCTTCCTTCCTGTTCTGTTCTTAGTTGCTCTCTTTATATCAAAGCAGACATTTGGCATTTGTTTTTTAGGGCTTGGCTAGCTTCCCTTAGCATAATCTGCTCTAATGCCATCCATTTCCCTGCAAATTCTATGATTTTGTCATTTCTTAGTGCTGCATAATACTCCATTGTGTATAGATGCCACATTTTTTTTATCCATTCATCTATTGAGGGGCATCTAGGTTGGTTTCACAGTCTAGCTATTGGGAATTGTGCCGCTATAATCATTGATGCAGCCGTATCCCTATAGTGCGCTCTTTTAAGGTCCTCAGGGAATAGTCCGAGAAGTGCAATAGCTGGGTCAAATGGTGGTTCCATTCCCAGCTTTCCCAGGAATCTCCATACTGCTTTCCAAATTGGCCTCACCATTTTGCAGCCCCACCAGCAGTGTACAAGTGTACCCTTTTCCCCACATCCCCGCCAACACTTATTGTTGTTTGACTTCATAA
This sequence comes from Spermophilus citellus, assembly GCF_964194105.1. Lineage (NCBI taxonomy): Eukaryota > Metazoa > Chordata > Mammalia > Rodentia > Sciuridae > Spermophilus > Spermophilus citellus. The sequence continues at coordinate 98,838,880 of NC_138193.1, read as the reverse complement.
TGGCTGCCAATCTTACTGGAGTGAGATGGTATCTTAGGGTGGTTTTGATTTGCATTTCTCTGATTGCTAGAGATGGAGAGCATTTTTTCATGTACTTGTTGATTGATTGTATGTCCTCCTCTGAGAAGTGTCTGTTCAGGTCCTTGGCCCATTTGTTGATTGGGTTATTTGTTATCTTATTGTTTAATTTTGAGTTCTTTGTACATTCTGGATATTAGGGCTCTATCTGAAGTGTGTGGGGTAAAGATTTGTTCCCAGGATGTAGGCTCTCTATTTACCTCTTTTATTGTTTCTCTTGCTGAGAAAAAACTTTTTAGTTTAAGTAAGTCCCATTTGTTTATTCTTGTTATTAACTCTTGGGCTATGGGTGTCCTATTAAGGAATTTGGAGCCCGACCCCACAATATGTAGATCGTAGCCAACTTTTTCTTCTATCAGACGCAGTGTCTCTGATTTGATATCTAGGTCCCTGATCCATTTTGAGTTAATTTTTGTGGATGGCGAGAAAAAGGGATTCAATTTCATTTTGTTGCATATGGATTTCCAATTTTCCCAGCACCATTTGTTGAAGATGCTATCCTTCCTCCATTGCATGCTTTTAGCCCCTTTATCAAATATAAGATAGTTGTAACTTTGTGGATTAGTCTCTGTGTCTTCTATTCTGTACCATTGGTCCACCTGCCTGTTTTGGTACCAGTACCATGCTGTTTTTGTTACTATTGCTTTGTAGTACAGTTTGACCTCTGGTATCGCTATACCTCCAGATTCACACTTCCTGCTTAGAATTGCTTTTGCTATTCTGGGTCTTTTGTTTTTCCATATGAATTTCATGATTGCTTTGTCTATTTCTACAAGAAATGCCGTTGGGATTTTGATTGGCATCGCATTAAACCTGTAGAGAACTTTGGGTAATATCGCCATTTTGATGATGGCGATATTACCAATAGCTTCTTTATCCTAGTGAAAAGCGGAGCAGTCCCACCAGCTCTGGTAGTTTCCCTCAGTCCACTCCAGAGAGGACAAATCCAGAGAGGACACTCAGGAGCTGGTGCGTAAGTGAACATCTGGATTCACAACTCCTTGAAACATCTTTTGATTTAATCTATAACCTCCATCCCATTCATTCTCCACATTATTTCCAGAGGCATCTTCTGTCTCACTCTCAGACTCAAGACCCTTCAGTGCTCTCAGGGTGAAGCTGGTCTTGTCAGCTGACTGGGGGCCAAATATTTACCCACTTCATCTCCTGCATTCATTCCTGTTCACTCCACCCTCCAGCAAGACCCACCTTCTTTCATTTTGGGTATATGACACATTTTCTACCACCTGTGACTCTTTGACCCTTTGTCTCTTTGTCCAGAACATTCTTCCCTCCCCCAATCCACCCACTTCTTGGCCAGTCTTGATCTTGGATGAGTGAAGAAATGGGTGAATAAACAATGAGATCAAACAGAAATTCCATTCTGGGAGTTCAGGAGAAATATTTAGTCTCTCATGGAACTTGGGGAGTCACCAGGTGGCCCCTAAGTCTTTCAGCCTGTGATGGAAAAAGTACATCTGCTAGTGGGTAGGGGAGAGCTGGAGGGTCTGCCAAGGCCTCAAATATGTGTGCCTGAAAGACGTGGCACTGGGATGACATGCCCAAGAGAAATAGGACCCAGAGAGCTAAGCAATTCCCCTTCCTTTCCTGGTTTCCACCAGCATGACCCCTCTGCCAAATCTTCCCCTCGGTCCTCTAAGTAGCCACACCCCACCTAAGTCTTTGGGAGTGTTCGGCAGTGGGACCACGCCCTCTTAAGCGGGGATTCTGACCATCCAATCAGCAACGGTCACTAGTCCTATGCGTTTGCATGGTACTGACTAAATCACTTCATCTGGGCTGAGTGATTATGGAATATTTGGAACAGTAGAACCAAAATAAAACCCACTGAAGAAGAAAACCCCAGGTTCTTTTCCTTCCCCCATCGCCCATACACGTGGTATCCCTCCACCCCCAGGAACTGGGCCTGAGAAAGCTCCTAGGTGTCTGAGGAGGTCACACCTGCGTGTGTCAGTAAGGAGACAGGAATCTGTTCAGATAGGAGAACACGTAGCTGCCTAGTTTTGATCAGAATTTGCAGTGTAGAAAAAGACAAGAAATGGGAGAAAACAAAGATTTTACTTAAATAGTTTTTCTCAGTTTGAGAGCTAATAGGAAAAACCCCATCAAGGGTTGAACTGTGTTTAAAATCCATTGTTGAAAGCCTAACTCCCAGGACCTCAGAATGTGACCTTATTTGGAAATGGGGTCATTGAAGATACAATAATTAAGATAAAGTCATTAGGGTGGCCCTAATTCAGTATTACTGGTGTGTGTCCTTATAAAAAAGGGGAAATTTAGACTCAGATTCATGTACACAGGAAGAGAAAGTCATGGGAGATGAAAGCAGAGATTAGAGCGATACTTTAAAAGTCGAGGGATGCCGAAGAGGCCCACAGAACACCAGAAGCTAAGGGAGGGGCCTGAACAGTCTTGCTCACAGCCCTCAGAAGGAACCAACCCCGTGGGTACATCAGTATTACACTTCTGGATTCCAGAACTGTCAGACACCAATTTCTGTTATCTTAAGTTCCCCAGTTTGTGTGACTTTGTTACAACTGCCCTAAGAAACTAATACAAACTGCCAGCAATTATCTAGAAACTATTTCTCCTACTTGGTGTCCATCTTGACCACAGCAAAATCACCCTTGAAACTTCAGTGGACCACCACAACCCGCTGGTCTCTGAGGGCTTTCAAAACTGCAAGTTTAGGGTGAGTCAGATGCTCTGCCTCGCTCCTGACCTCGTGGCATCTCCTTTTTGAGGGTGGGGCGAAGGAGCTGTCATAGAATTAAGAGTCTGAGCTTTGAAACCAACCAGACCTGTGCTGGAACCCTTTCTCACCACTGAGCAGCTGTACACAGCCGCCCGCTGTTCCTTCTCTGCAAAATGGAACCAACAGCAAAGCCTGCTTCATGGGTCCTTGTGACAAGCACACTTGAGACAATGCTCCCTGGTGACCATGCCCCTTCGGGTCCATCACCCCTCTGAAGCACGGTGAGCACCCCAAAATGGGAGTTAGTGTTACATGCTTGCTGTTTGAGCACCAAAGAAGATGAAGTTAAACTAGGGGCATCCCTTAGACCAACTAAACCCTTAAAGTTAGTTAATTAATAAATAAATAAATAAATAAATAAATAAATAAATAAATAAATAAATGCAACAAATGCCAGTTAGTGACACAGCCCAGTGGGCTCCTGGGCAACGTATGCTGGTCCAGCAGAGGGCCCGCCCTGAGAGCAAGAAAGAGGAGTGAGCAGATGGCAGTGATCAGCTACTGGGCTGGGTGGAGAACACAGGTGTGTGGGAAGAGGAACAAGGGAAGCTGGAGGTCAGACCAGCTTTGCACGTGTCTGACAAGCAGCACCAAGAGGCATAGCAGCCGTCACCTGAAGGTCGATCGGTCTCTCCCCTAATTGAAAGGACACAGAATTCCCACCCTGCAGGACAGACCATGGCAGCCTGCCGCACACCTGCCAGAGCAGAAAAAAGAAAGAACTTAGGTAGGTCACACCAAAACTGGAAGTTGACAGGAAGTATGTGAATGTACATCTTAGGAACATTGGAGATTTCTAGTGTGGAGCTAAGAAAAATCCACCTTTGGAGCAAATCTACATAATACTATGCTGGTAACTGTTCAACAGCTGGTTTCTGGTGGCATTGCCAATGTTCATGGTGCAAATATCCTCACCACGGCCAGTCAAAGGCTACTAAGGAAATATCAATCAGTTCATTGAATTCCTGAAAACTTAATCAGATCTTGTAAGCCTAGGAACTGGCAACAGAACATGCTGAATCTAAGTACGTGTACAGACCCTTTATCCTAGTTGAGGGAGTCAAAAACATGCTACTCCCTACCCTGCCTTCTGTGCCTACCCTCTCTATCCATAGAAGATTAGCAACAGACTTTGTCCTCTGCTCAGTTCTTGGCCTGCTCTGGTACCTGTTCATGCTGCTTAATAACTCCCTTCCATCTACTCCCAGAAGATGACTTGGTAGTTTAGTAAGTGACACTCACTTCAGGCATGAAACTGAGTCCCAGCAGTCACTCTGCAGGTGAGAAGGTGCCTCAGGAAGCCTGACCCAGTGCAGGAATACACACGCTGTCCCAGGAAGTCTATCAGGGTTGAGCAAGAGAACCCCTGAGGCACCCTTAGTCATGCTCCTACAAACTTAGGGCCAGTCCCAAGGTTGCCATGTGCTCATCAGCTCCTGTTCCACTGGGTGTCCCCAGGAATGGGTCCATGTTTTCCAGCCCCTCCTTGTTCATCACCAAGTCCTCTACCACACTGACTACAGCTTAGAAGGTGCTATTCTCATGGTTGGTGAGAAACTGGCAGAACTGGTGTTCTAGACCCATGCAGTCAGCATTAGGTCATGACACAGTGGGCCATTCACACTTGGTCTTTTCTTTCCTGGGCAAGGCCCATCCTGGGCTGACATCTGCCTGTAGGCTACTTAGAGGGCAGTTCAGTGGATTTACAGTGGAGTGTTCTTTTCTTCTCAGGTAATTAGATCCGGAGGAAAATGTGATCACCAGCCAGCCTGCCCAGACAGTGAATGAGGTAAGCCTTCAGCCCTGATAATCTCAGTGAGCGTGTAGCTGCCTGCAGCCCACCCACCAGTGAACACTACTCACAGGTGAGCGGGAGGGCCCCAGACCCAGGTCAGGGAAGCTTCTGAACCCAAAGCTAACTGAGGTGCTCAAGACTATGCCAAGCAGGGCCGGAGCCCAAAAGTGTCTAATCTGCCCCCAACAACTCTCTGTGACCTAACCTAAGTCAACTTAATCCTTGGGGCTTCAGCATCTGCACTGGCCCAATGATTCTTTCTTGTCTCTGTGCAAAATTATTAGGAGGAACACACAGTGCAAGTGGTGTAAAGGTGCATCCGAGGTGATTTACAATCAGCATTCCTTAAGATGTTGTTTACAAAGGCAAAGTAACGCTGTGAATTTGCTGGAGGCAGAAATGGAGTTTTCACTGAAATGCTTTATTGATCACCCAACCATTGCTGACCTCAGTGAATCCCCAGCTCGTTTAGATGTAGCCAAAATGTTGAGGTGGCAGACACTTCCCCTAGTGCAACTCCCAGCTCGATACTACTGTTAGGATACTACAAATACCCCCAGAGCACTGGAAATATTCAGATGGGAAAATGGTAGTGTGTGGAAAGGAGCTGCTGCGACAGGCCACAATACCTGCCTCCCCAGCAGGCAGCCCTCCCCGGCTCGACCCGCTAGAACAAAACTGCAAATAGAGAAGCCAGCCGAGCTAGAAAGGAGCAGCCTTTGATGGGGGGCCCCTCGGTCACTCCTTCAGTTCTAGGAGTGAACTTAGCAAGGGCCCACAGCCTGATGCCTCCATGTTACCAAGTAAAGAAGCCAGGTGAAGGCCAGCAACTCTCAATTCTATGGCAACTGGAATCCAAGAACAATTATATAACGCCAGACCCATGGCTCACCTGTATTTTCCTTAAGCCCAACTGTATAACAGCTAGGCCCTAGCCCTTGTCTTGACACCGTGCTCTCCCTTGGAGCATCTGTGGGCCTGGGTTTCTCTGGAGTTAGTGCTTTAACTCTTTGACTCTCACACTGAAATGCTTCCAATTTTGAGAATTCGGAAGAGGAAAATAAAGTCTTTGTCAATCCAAAAGAACTTATCCAGCTTCCAGAAGTCCAAGACATCGCTGTGTCATATGACTACCCTCTTAAGTAGATTCTTGGAGCAGATAAATCACAAAAGGGCAGAATATGATATGCTAGTGAATTAACTCTGACATCTCATGCTCATGCCTTTGCACAGAAAGATTTTTCTATATATATCACAATCCCATGGAATCATAAGAGAGTGTTTTTTAAGCAGTGATTCAGCTCTGAAAAACTGGTTCCACCCATGGACTTGTATCTGGTTGCATTGTCATCTGCACTGTCAAGTCATAGAAAACGAGAGAAGAGAGCACATTGCACATTATGGCCAGTCCTGGAAATACCTACATGCCATTGGTCAGAAGAAGTCACATGGTCCCATCTAACTGCAAGAGAGTCTGGGAAATGTAGTCCAACTATAAGCAGATAAGCAAGTGAACACTGGTCAGCTCTAGCCACGTGAACACTGATATGGTCCTCTTCCTAGTCACCACTACCAAGGCCACCCTCAGGACACAGGCCTGACCCAAGCCTATTGGTGTATTCCCAAGAGAACCCTTAATAAAAGCCTATGGACATTGGCAAGTCACCATGATGGAGCAGGGAAACAGCAGAGCACACCTATCCATTGTCTTTGACTCCTCAGTCAGCTACACAAGGGACTCGTTACTCTCTGATTCAGGAAAATAACCGGAAACTTTCCCTACAACCACTGACCCAAATCAGGGCAAGCTCTAGTAATTGGAAGTACCTCTTGTCAGACATACTTGATTATACTTTTGTCTCTCAATGCTCAATTCCACATGAAAGACTTTTTAACTTCACATATTTTTCCAAAATGAGAAGCAAATCTGGAAGTTACTTGTAACATCGCCTTCACAGTCATTTACACCCTCAGCACTAGAACATTGGGTAGTGCCTTCCTTCTCTGCTCAGGAGGAGATGTGTCTGAGCCACATGAGTGCTGGAAGCTTAGTCATTTGATAAATAGGAAAGCCTCTGACGGTGTGAGTTGAAGATAAAAATGGGAACTCAACCACGCACTATTTATATACATCATTTTTAATAGATATTTCATTAAAGACTTTTAAGAGATAGTGTGTATATCTGATTTAAAGCAGTTAAGTAAATACAGCATTTGAGGGTTAAAAAATGTAGGTAGTTCAATTTGACATGTATGCCCCAAATGGAATCAACTCATATCAACCCAGTTCTTCTCAGACTCCATTCAGGAAGCTCAAATCCCATTTGTTTCCCCTTGCTTTCCTCAGCCCTGAGAAGCTGCCCTCCCTGTGGCTGTCAGCCCTGTGGGTGTACTCTGTAATCCTATAGTGCATGCTGGAATGCAGTTTGAATGCAAGATGCTTCAGGTAATAAAGTTTATCAGAATGGCTTGTCATTATTTTTGCATCATTATACAATTACTGTGGCTTTAGAAGGTAATAAATCATTGCACAGGTGACAGATTGAGAGGCTAAGAAGGACAGTTATTCTCACAGATAAAATAAATGCTGCTACTAACGAGATGTGGTGACTTGGTGGTCAACCTTTTAAAAAATGTCCTGTGGTCCTGCAAGGGCCAGTGGTAAAGCCATCTGCTTCTGAAAGTGTGCCAAGCCATGGCCAAGACCACAGAGGAGCTAAAACTCCAACAGCTCCAAGAATGACACTGCAAAAAGTGTCCCAGTTTCACTCCTTGATGGCCCAGAGGGAACATTATAACATCAATAACCAAATTCAGGTGAGTCCAAGTTTTACTGACTCCATTATCAATGCCCAGAAGGCCCATTACTCACTCAACCTGACTCAGAGATGTCACTAAAGAAAGCTATGTCATTTGTGTTTGCATGGGTATACATGTGTATCATGTGTGTTTGCATGTGTGTGGGTGTGAGTCATGTGTGTGTGTGTTTGCATGGGACTGGGTGGTGTATCATATGTGTTTGCATGGGTGTCTGTGCCATGGTGTGTTTATGTGGAACTGGGTGTGTGCATCCTGTGTGTTTGCATGTCATGTGTGTGTGTGTGTGTGTGTTTTTGTGGGACTGGTGTGTGTTTCATGTGTATTTGCATGGGTGTGTGTGTTGTGTGTGTGTTTGTATGGTTGTGGGTGTGTGCCATGTGTGTTTGCATCAGTGTGGGTGTGTTTTAGTTGTCTGAGTACTAATCTGCTTCAGCACAATCTCCTATCACACTGAGTTTTATATTTTATATTTTTTACACTTAACAAAAAATATCAGAGCTTATTTTCTGCAGACTATAAAAAAAATAGCTCTCTAGACTAAAATCAAGCAGGAGATGTTTCAGTCCAAGAAGCAATATTCTGGCAGAGAATGAAAGAAGGACCTAAGGGGTTTGAAGCAAGAAAACCAGTTCCACTCCACTCTGTGCTGCCTGAGATGCTACAGACTCTCCACATTCATCACTGGGATCCTGGAGTATGGGGAACTGCTAAGAAAAGGGCTAGAGAGAACCTCTTCCAGAAAGTTTCCGTGAAGCCATATATTCAAGACCAACCTGTACCACAAAATGGTAAAACATCCTCGGTTTTGATGAGCAAGCCAAGCAGCTAGTGCATGGAAGTAGAACATTGAGTCAGTTCATTAGTCTCCAGAGACATGGTTCTCAAAATGCAGCTCCCAGACCAAGAACCATCAGCACCACTTTGGAACTTAGAAATCTAAATTCTTAGACCCCACCTCAGATCTACCAAATCAGAACTCTGTGATTAGGAGCTAGCAATCAGTGTTTGAACAATCCCTTGATTCTGGTACATGGTAAGATTAAGAACCACTGCATGAGAAATATGGAAAATTAATCTCAAGATCCAAAGAACTCAGTAGAACAGGCATCCAGGACCACCTGCTTCAAAGCACTGATTCAGCCTAATATTATTAATTTTCCCCTCATACAGGGCTGCCACAATGCAAGCTGGGCATTGTATAAATTTTCTCTGGCCATGAAATGTTTAAAAGGGTAAAATACAGGCCTTACTTACTCCTAAGTAATGAGCCTAATGGGCTACCCAAGCCCTGAAGGGGTGCTTTTTTCTAATACAAGCCAAGGCATCATATAGAATGGCAGTTCATTTTACTTTAACTCTTTCTTCAAATAAATCTTAACCTTCATGGTGAGAAAAATATGGTGGACAGCAGGTGGAAATCAGAATCTTCCCTTTCAGATGGACAGACAAGGAGCTTAACCACAAATGGTGATCTCATCCCCCACAGTGACTTGAGTCCACCAAAGCCAGGTTCCTATGGATCCTGATTCCCAGGAAAAGTGAATTACAAAACAGAGCTCAATAGCTTCTGGCCTACAATGCACCCTCCAGCCTGCACCTATCCTGTGGTCAGAGTTCTCCAAAAATGGAAGTAATTTTTGTCCCTATTAAATTCTGCTAAGGTCCAGAGCCAGGAAACCAGCCCTAATGACAACAGTATCATGTGGGGCCAGAGACTACTCAAAAAGATCCTTCCTCATCTGGGGAGAGGCATCAGTGTATGTTTTATAAGTCTTGGTGGCATTCTATAAAACCTGAATCCCTTCATCCACGCAACTTTGCAAGGTCCCAGCATCTCCCAGGACAGGCAGAGTCCTTTACAAATTAAATAAGGCAGTTACACACACTGAAAGAATGTCCTGGTTTTTCTCTGCCACCAACCCCTCCAGAGGCTTCCAAAAGGCGGCCTGGTTTGTGTCTGTTCACACCATGACTTCCTTCCATCAAGGAGAAAATACATGGAATTAAGGGGGGTGGGATAGAGAGGACTTCCAACCCTCTACTGCATTCCCATCTCTCAGCACATGCAGAAAAATGATCATTTTGTGTGTTACACTCTGGGTAATCAATTCCAATCCCCTGGAGATTTCCTGGGTCTGCTAAGCACATTCATTCTCCTGTTTCTAATCTATTCCTTTGATTTGCACAACTTGAACATACTGTCATCATTTTAAAGGAGGGGAGAGAGGAGGAAATGAGAAAACAAGGGCACAGGGAACAGAAGGAAGGGAGGGAGAAGGAGCTTGATCCTGCCATTCTCCAGCTTTAAAAACTCGCCTTTGTCTGTAGGAGAAAATGCCCATGCCTCACCCTGCCCCACTCAAGGCCTCAACAGCCTGGCCCCAGAACTTGCCTGCACTTGTCTGTGCCAAGTTTTCAAGGGCAAGTGTAATGACAATGATAATATATAACAATATCATCATTATCCTCAGAGCTGGGCTGCCCTACGCTAAATACTAGAATGTTCCTAACGCTTCAGCTTGAAGACTCACAATAATCACACGAGTTCAGTTACTATTATTATCACTGTTTCACTGACGAGGAAATGGTGACCCAAAGAGGTTAAATAACTTGCCCCCAAGTTAATTAGCTAATAAGTAGAAAATCTGGGATTTGGGCCCCACCTTCAGCCCCTAAAGCCCCAAGCTGCTAATCACTGGGCCAAACTTCTCCTGACATGGAACTCCTGGGCCCTCTAGGCCCTTTGCTTCCTGCATGTTTTGCAATTAGAGTCCAGAGAAAGTCTGGAAGGAAAATTCCTCCCCCAAGCATGACCCTGCCCTGGTCCTCAGCCTCAGGTTGGAGGAGGCCTTGTATGCACTGCAAGTAGATATAAAATAATCAAGCAACACAGACAATCTCTGGTCCTAAGAACTTCCAAAGTCCCAGCACCTAGCCCAAGATTTCACAAACTATTTGCTCAATAAATACGTGTGGAATGAACATGTTCTCAGAGTCACATTCAATAAATCGTTGGGCCCTTACATACCAGGCAATGTGACAGGTGATTTCTTGAATGTGACCTCGCATGAGCCTCACAGAACTCAGGAGGTATTTATAGCCCTGTCTTCAGATGCGGGCACTGGACTCAGAAAGGGAAGTGACTGTCATCTTGCCAGTGGAAAGCAGGAGGAAGTTAGACTCTTAGTCACAGCCAATCAGACCACTTTATACCCCCCCATCTCCAATGTCTTTCCCCATCCCCCAAATTTTTACTTTACTGCTGAATTTTGATCCCTCAAATAGAAATAGCTCCAGGAGGTTTATGAAGTGTTCTGGTAATGTTGCTGCATAACAAATCCCCTCAGAATGTAATGGCTTCAAATAACCACTACATTTTACTCACCATCTTGTGGCACAGGAATTTGGAAAGAGTTTGGACAGTTCTTATTTGGGGGTCTCTTGTATACTTGTAGGGAGATGTCAGCTGGACCTGCACCATATGAAAGCTCAAAGGGACTGAATATTCAAAGTGGCCTGTTCACTTAAAGGAAGCGGACGCTGGGTACTGGCTGGAGGTCAGCTGCCTCTCTCCAGCAAGGAGGCCCATGGTGGACTGAACTCTGAAAACTCTTCCTATGAGAACCGGGAAGAAACTGTGGCTCTCAATAACCTGAGGCACACAGAGTCATTTCCACTGCATTCTAGTAAACACTCATGCACCAACCAGAGTCCAAGGAGAAAGGATCACTCTTCTATGGAAGGAGTGTTAAAGAATTTGCAGATTATTTTAATGTCTATTGATCATTCATCCTGGTATAAATTGAAATCAGCCTGTATCCTTTGTGGGAAAGACCGTCTCCAAAGATGGCCATCATCCATTGCTTCTCCTACTGTGACATACACAACACTATAACCAGTAGGTGACATTTCTTTCCCTTTCCTTGGATGTGGGTTGGCCACAGGACCTGCCTTGATCTACATAGCATATAGCAGAGTGACTCTGCCTCTGCCGTTATTGGTCTAAACTGTACAAGGACTGGAAGCTTCATTCCCCCTGGGAGAAGGCAGACATCACATAGTAAGTCCAAATACCCTGAGACTACCTGCTGTGAGGAAGCCAAGCTCTAGCTTCATAAAGAGACCATGTGGACCAGAACTAGAAAACCCAAGTAGATGACCCCCTTGAGCTGCCCCAGCCAGCCCCTGACCACATGAGACTTTCCAGTCAAAATCAGACATGAAGAAGCATCTGGCTTCCTCCACTTTGCTCTATCCAAGTTCCTGGCCCACAGAAACACAAGGAAAGGAAGTGATGGTTATTTACACCACTAAGTTTTAGGATATTTTACTGAGTGTCAATAGATAATGGGAATACTTTCTAACCATTCCCCAAGACCAGCTATTGTGATTTTGAAGGGGGAGAACCTTGAAGGCACTACATTCAGAGTACTGACTGATGGGTGGGGCTGGGTGCTGGGAGAGGATGGAACTGTCACTTGGACCAGACAGGGCAGCAGGTGGGGTGGGAGCTGAGTGAGGTTGCAGAAGGGAACATGGGAGGAAGCCAAGAACATATCTGCCCTGAGTCAAAGTTTTGTCTAGAAAAATAAGGGGAAGGAGAGTTCTCCTTCTTTAACTTCTCCTCTCTCATGTCCACAGACTCCCCCTACCAAGCAGAAAGGTCAGAAGCTCATATATCAAACTAATTGGTTAATTTATTTTATTTTTACATGTGATATATTTCAAACACACTGAAATAAGAGAAAACAATTTAACAAACACTCTTGTACTTACCACCCATCACTTAAATAGACTTTTGAGGAGAAGTGGAGAATCCTAATCAGCTTTCATAGCATTGCTATTTACAGGAAACTATGTCCCACCTTCTGAAAAACTGACCTGGCAATGAACCCCTAGGAGACTTCTAGCAGTCAGCAGTGGGTTTGAGTATCTGCCTCTGGTAAGTCCCACAGCAAAACCAGTCAGTCCATCTTCCATTCCATAGCCTTCACCTTCTCCCCACCACTTTGGTGGCCAGAACAGTTACACAAAGAGCCCAGAGCAGGATCCCTTCCTGCTTAATCACTCCAATCTGAGTCATTGCTACTATTGTCTACCTTACCCATGATTGTACCTGTCCTGTGTTCCATCCCTGAGACAGGTGTTAGCCGGTCAACTTGGTGGACCATCCCAGACCTTTAACTAATAGTTAAGTGAGTCATGTTCCCAATGTTGACATTTGCAAGTTAATAAAAGCCTTCTGGAAACAGTGCAGTGCAGGACACTGATTCTGGGCACAACTGTTTGAAGGGTGTTTATGGGGTGTACTGTAATCTTTCATTTGGACCTCCAGGTCCCCTCTCCACTCCTCTCTCCCTAGGAGGTAACCTATATGGATTAGATCATGGATTCCCTTGCTTCTAGCTTTCTAATGGGTTCAGGCAATGGGAGAAACTGCAAGAGATGGAAAGAGAGAGGAGAGTACATCAGGGTATTTGTCCTCCTGGTTCCCTACTTGTATGGTCACCTTGGACTACCCCAAACTGAAGTCTAAGCTCCTGCTAAGCAACCAGTCTACACAGCCTTTTCTTTCCAGAACTCCCTACCTTTGAAAGCTAGCAGAGGTAAGGAGGCCTGCATTACCCTGTGAGGATTTCCTTCATCCTGCTACATTTCTGATAGGAGTCTGTTAAACTTCCTTCAAATTCTTTTTTTAAAAATTTTTATTTATATATGACAGCAGAATGCATTACAATTCTTATAACACATATAGAGCACAATTTTTCGTATCTCTGGTTGTATACATAGTATATTCACACCAATTCGTGACTTCATACCTGTACTTTGGATAATAATGATCATCACATTCCACCATCATTAATAGCCCCATGTCCCATCCCTTCCCCTCCAACTCCTCAGCCCTATCTAGAGTTCATCTATTCCACCCATACTCCCACTCCCTATCCAACTATGGATCAGCCTCCTTATATCAAAGAAAACATTCAGCATTTGGTTTTTTTGGGATTGGATAACTTCACTTAGCATTATCTTCTCTACTCCATCCATTTACCTGCAAATTCCATGATTTTATTCTCTTTTATTGCTGAGTAATATTCCATTGTGTATATATGCCACATTTTTTAATCCATTCATCTATTGAAGGTAACCTAGGTTGGTTCCACAGTTTAGCTACTGTGAATTGTGCTGCTATAAACATTGATGTGGCTCTGTCCCTGTAGTATGTTGTTTTTAAGTCCTTTGGCTATAGACCGAGGAGAGGGACAGCTGGGTAAAATGGTGGTTCCATTCCCAATTTTTCAAGAAATCTCCAGCTTTCCATACTGGCTGCACAAATTTGCAGTCCCACCAGCAATGTGTGAATGTACCTTTTTCCCCACATCCTCACCAACATTTATTGTTGTTTGTATGCATAATAGCCGCCATTCTGACTGGAGTGAGATGAAATCTTAGAGTGGTTTTGATTTGCATTTCTCTAATTGCTAGAGATGTTGAACATTTACAAGTAACCCAATCAATAAATGGGCCAAGGACCAGAAGAGACACTTCTCAGAAGATGATGTACAATCAATCAACAAATACATGAAAAACTGTTCCTTCAAATTCTTAATTGAAGTGTGCTATTCTTTTAGGAAAAGAATACTGAGCCTGCAACAAGAAGTGAAACCCCTTGGTAGTCCTCAAATTTTACCCCCATCCTCTTTCTTAGATGGGTGACCCATCCGGAAGCCACCAATATACAGGCAGAATAGCCTGTCCAACATCCTGCAGGCTTTCAGCCACGTGTACCCCCAGCACTTCTGCTCTTAGCTCACCCCGGTACCTAGTAGTATGAAATTGCAGATGAATACATTGCTGTATTCCTGCTCCCACAAAATAAAGTCACCCCTAATTCTTACAGCTCTCTTATGTTTTATGCATCTTCATAAAAGGATGGGACATATTATAAGCAAAGTAGGTTTTCTAAATTTAGTATATTCAGCATAGGGAAGGCTAAATTATTCATAACCAGACCAGAATATACAAGGCACACTAAACCCAAATCCATTTTTTTATTTTGGAATTTTTTCTGGGGTCTGTGCATTCAGTGTCCCTACATTGATCTATAACTGCCCCCTGATGCCTGCATTTGCTCAGGATGAAGATCTCAGGATCAGGGCCAATTACCAAGCTGTGATAACCTGGGTCTCACCCTCTGCAGGACACCAGCCACCACAAGGTCATCAGTTGTCTGTCCTGTGTATGGTGGTGCTCGAGGCATTTGCATCTCGTGAAAAGATCATCAGCTCCCTGCAGAGCACCCAGGATAAGCAAGCCCTAAAAAAGACATCATCCAAGCCCAAGCCAGGACAGCTCAGCATCCATTGCACCAGGAATAGCGAGATGAGACAGTGTGACAGTGACAATTAAAGCCACCTCTGAGTCCTAGATATGATCAATGCCAAGGAAACAACGTGTGAATCCCCTCCAAAATGGAAGTCTAAGACTGGATAGTTCATTTCAAGCTATTTTCAACCCAAGCTCTCTTCACACAGAAGCTGCTGATTGGATTTTTTTTCTATAGTATGAGAATCACTGTTGAAAATACAGATGTCTCCGAGACACTCACTACTGGTATTTTCCAAATAAGACAAAATACAGCCATGAAATAAAACATAGATCTCGGTTTTTCTCTTCTTCCTGAGTGTCACTCCAGGATCTGAAAACTTGGCAGCTACCATGACCTGGAGGGTTATGGGCACCTCAGAAAGTTCCATGAAAATTTGTTGGGAAAGAATATAATGGAGGAAAGCCTGCCAAGGATGGCGTTTCTATCCTAATAGTACAGAGAAATCTGTTACAAACAGACTATCTCACTACAAAAATGAATACCAATTTTAGTGAACAGTAGTTAGAAAGAAAGAGGTAAGAATGAGATGTGCAGGTGGAAATGGACAGTGAGATCAATAATATATTTGTCCCCTCTGTTCCCTGAGGCCTTTGGAGATTGGGGTAACCTGCACTTCCTGGACCTGGGCACAGGCTGTGCAGATTTAGAGCACAAATCTCCTGCTGCTCCACTCATGTGAATTATTTGAGCAACAGCTCTGGATCTTCCAGAACCTGAGGTCAGAGAGACCTCACTGCATAGATCCTCTAAATGAGGACCAGTGAGCAATAGCACAACTCAGTGTGCCTTGCGTGTCCTGATGACGAAGCTCCTAACAGCACGGGAGATGGACCCAAACTTGAGGGTGCTTCATCTTGCAAATTATTGCCTGGCTTCCTTTCCAGTGAGGGAAGAGTGTGCTTTATCGATCAAAGAAAAGAGCCTACAATGATGGATTCTGCAGCACCCATGGAGCAATCAACCCTCCTGGAAGCTATTGAACATTTTGTTCCATTGCCTGCATCATTGGATGAAGAGCTCCCTGGGAAATTCAAGCCAGCAGCACAAGCTTCATCCAAAAAGAACAAAACTCTGGAGTGGCTCGAGGAGGCAGTGGGCCATGGTGGAAAGGGACCCGGTCCCCAGCCCCAGCTCCCCGGCTTGTCAGCTGGGGGGTCTTGGGCAAGTCTCTCAACCTCTAGACAAGAATGTTGTAAACAGCATTCAACAAGCAGCCTGTAAATAGCAAAATGCTACACAGCTGTAAGAGATAACTATTATTTTCACGTTGGAAACCATCAGTCTTGAAACTATGCTCTTAGGATTTTTCTTTAAACCCGTGGTTCTCAAAGTTT
This sequence comes from Spermophilus citellus, assembly GCF_964194105.1. Classification (NCBI taxonomy): domain Eukaryota; kingdom Metazoa; phylum Chordata; class Mammalia; order Rodentia; family Sciuridae; genus Spermophilus; species Spermophilus citellus. The sequence continues at coordinate 98,822,687 of NC_138193.1, read as the reverse complement.
AGTCCCCTCATCAGCCCTGCCTAGAAACTTGTTCATCAGGCAAATTATCAAGGCCTGGATTTCCCAAATAAGAGTTCTAGGGGCATGGGAGAGAGGGAAGGTGAGAAATCGGTGTTTAACCAGCCCTGCAGCAGACTCTGTTTCTGTACCCTCTCAAGTATGAGAACCACTGCCTGAGGGAACTTGCCACTTATTGTAATAGGTGTGTCTCCTTCCCATGATGACCTCTGACTGCCTTTTTTAACCCACTAGGCCCTCAGCCAGGGACAAACAGCAGGTTGAGCAAGATGCAGGGAAGAGAAACCATGCCCTGTCCCTGCCTCTGGAGGAGTGCAGGCTAAATGGAAGCAAAGATGGCATCGATAGACAATTTGGCAATGACCAGAGGTCAACAGATTGTGTGTTCATCTGTCCTGCAGGGACAAGCACCGTGATGGGAGCTGGTGGTTACGGGAGGAACAGTGGCTCTCCAGAGACATTACTGCATGAGGAAAAGCAAAGACGAGGAAGGAGCTCCTCGTGTGTGTTTTGGGGGACAGGCGATATTGGGGGAGGCAGCAGGCATGAAGGTTCAAGCTGGAAGCGGGGGAGGTGGGATGCAGGAGAAGAACCAGTACACAGGGTCCAAATATTTCCCTTAAAGGCACCCCCAGGCTCGAGGCTGCTTTTCAGTTCAGATGCAGTCTCTCTTAAATTAGTAAACCATGCAGGCCCTTCCGAGTCTCATACTGTGCTTAATCTTCAAGCCCCCCACCAAATCTATCTTCTCCCCCCTGCTAACCACATCAGGCCTATAAATAGAGAAGTTTCAAGGGAAGGAGTGGCTGAAATGGCATGTTTTATTAGGATGATTATATATTATTTATGTAATAATTACATACATGATTATAGAGCATTATAATCATGACTATAGTCTAGCTTTATTAACCATAAAATACCATTTTTTGTTTTTAAGGTTTTTATGTTTTTTTCCAAAAGATTTTAATTATTTGTAATTTTATTCGAATGCACCCTGAGGTTTTAGGATGAAGGATGCTGCTCTAAAAATCTAATGGATAAATAAACATTTGACATCCACTATCATTTCAAGAAATTTAGTCTGCTATTACAAGTATGAAAAGGTTTGGCTCTCCTAAAGTGTGGTAGAGAAGGATGTCGTCGGGTTTGAAACCATCGTGGATAAAATCGTTCACCAATTCATTCTTTCAATCAGCAAAAATGTACTGAGTGCCAGCCGTATGCCAGGCACTTCTCGAGGAGCACCAAGGAATGGACTTTCTCTATGCTAATGAGAGACTGAGCAGGTCCCCAAGTCCTGGACCCCATCACCAATTCACTGTAGACTGTATTTATTGATGTCCCTCTAAAATAAGGATGAGAGTCAGGGTAGACCGCTCTCTGATAGCACTGTATCTTTAACAGGTATTCTGATGTGGGTCACTAAAAATGAAATAAAAAGAGAAAGACAACACCAAGGGGTTTGCTTCCTCTGGACCCAAACTGTGAAGGACAAGACCACAGCCTCAGAGCTCTGAAATGCAGGGGCCAGAGACCAACAGGGAAGTTCTCAGTGCTTCCTCTGGATGCTCATCTGTCTCAGTTAACTCCCCCTCACACCTCATAGTCTGGATGGAGAACCCATTAGCCACTGTAAGACATAATCAGAAGCACCAAAATAAGTATTTGAAATACTTTAAAAACCATGCAAGCAATCATCGTGGAAGAAATGAGAATTTTTTGGAACTTCTTATACTTATTTTAAGATTTAATATTACTTTTTGTTTTGAATTACCCATCGAGGGCTCCTTTTTCTATCTACCAGTTGGTCCCCTAAAGTTTGTCTGAACAGGGAAAAAAAGAATTCCTGATCACACTTGGTGTTCATTACTCACCCCAGTCTAGACCTCTATCAGGGACAATTCTACTAAAAAATATAATGCCTATGTTGTTGGGTTTGGGGATGTTTGCAGAAAATCCATAATAAAGATCCTTTTAATAGGAAGTTTGTCAGAATTCCTCCCAAACCATAACTTGAGTGGTAACTGCCCATCCTGTGCACCTAGGAGCAAAGAAGGATGATTGTGTCCATGACTCTGTGCAGTTGAGAATTGTTCAGATCTCCTCAACCTCCATCCAAATTCAGGGCTGACTGGAACTCCTGGCCCTGCCACAGCATAACTAAAGACCCTGCAAACCAGGGGAGACAAAAAATCCATTTCTTAATCCCACAGCCAACAGCTAGGGTAGACATTTTGCTGATCACTTACTGAGTAAAGGATATTATGCTAGTTCTGCCTGGACGAGGAACCAGTGGGTAGTTGCAGTTGATAAAGACACAACATAAATGTGACCCTGAGAAATTACATTTGAGGAAGCCAAGGAGTCTCAGAATGATTTTTCTGGCACAGACTAGCATAGAACATGGAGCAGCATGAAGCCGGAAGAAGATGTCTCATGGGATAGAAATAAAACCATGGCGGTGAAAGACAAAGAAGAAGGGGGACCCTGAGGGGCAGACTTCCCTGAGTCAGATGTTTCTAAGATTCCTCAATTCCACTCCAAAAAGCGACTGGAAATGAAATCAGAACCTGAAATGAGCAGTGAATAGAATTACTTGCACATCTTCATGCTTAGGTTGACTTGGCTAGTAAACACTGCTCAATTCTTATTTCACAGTGTGAATGTCCTTAGTCATCCTGTGGCCATTCCACCCAGCTTGCCCTGAAGAGCCAGTTCCGGAGTTCTTATGGATGACCATCTCAATGAGGGAACTCCAACCGGCAACAATGGTCAGGATAACAAAGCCTCAGTTAGGCAGTCAGCTCACTTCTCTTCCAGAATAGGGTGAAGAAGGCCCCATTCCTGACAAGGTGTGCTTCCTTTTACACCATCCCAGATCTGAAGAGGGAATGGATGTTTCAAAGGAAACTTACCTCCATCATTTTCAGGACATGTTACCAAAAGATATTTTTCCTAAGAAGATACACAGCACGTCTTTCCAGTCTCGGGCCCATCAGGTTTCTAAGATTTGATGCCAGCTCAAGGTCAGCCTTCATTCTTCCAGCCTTCCCTATTACCTCTCTCACTCCATGTGTGTCAGAGAATTCAGGCCAATAGTACTGTCCAATCGCAAAAGAATGGGAGCCACAGAGAATTTTACACTTTCTACTTAACCTTTACAAAAAAGTAAAATGAAACAAGTGAAGTCTATTTTAAAGTATATTTTGTTTAACCTAATATATTTAAAATACTATCATTTAGTGTATCGTCAATATAAAAAAAATAATATGTTTCAGACCTAAATCTTTCTATTGTACTAGATCCTTGAAATCCGGTGTGTATATTTGCAGGTGCAGCACAACTCCATTGGGATCTGCAGCATTTCATATGCTTAGTGGCTTCATGCTCCATACCTGCCGGTAGCATTTGCCAGTGTGTCACTCCTGTGCTTCCAAAATGGCACAGAGAAAGGTGGACCTCTGTATCCACAGACCTGGATGGGAGCCAATGCTCACGCCCTTGGCCCAGCATGTTAAATCTCTCTTCCCACCTAGGATCTGCCCCATCTGAGTTCTGCTGAAACAGTTAAATCCTTTTTAAAAATATCCAAGTGGCTATCTTATTCTTCATATGAATTAGAAAAGACTATTTTTGAAATCAAAGAACAACCTTTAGGAGAAAGCAGGTCCTCATCAGTGACCTGCGGTTGCACTCTGCACCTAAGGAGCACTGGCCTCTACAAGGAGCGCTCGGCACGTATGGAGAAGGTGAGTGTCGGGCCCTCCTCTGGCCAGCTAGCCAGTGCAGGTCAGGGGAGGAGACTCCAGAGCACAGGGAGATGAAAGTGGGCTCCTGGAGGGCTGAGAGTGGAAACGTGCTTGAGACGTTTCTTCAAAAATCAAATTGAGGGTTTGTAGGAAGATCAGAACCTTCGGCACCTGCAAGCAGTAACTAGATAACTCATAAAATGATTCAGTGGCCTCTATCACCTCTGTGCAGGGAGTGACGATTCCATCATTAGCACTCCTACCTGAAACAGCACTCCTACCTGAAATGTAAAGACAATGCCCCCAGGAGAAGTCAGACATTGCCACCCCAGAGAGAAGAAGGAACCTAGGCACAGGTTCTACAACAGCAAGTCCAGAAAGGAAGAATGGCAAACAGCCCGGGTGCCCTCTCAGGACAGGCATGGTGCTCAGGCCAGAGTAGGCATGCAGGAAAGGAACCAATGGCTAAGGCAATGACACTGAGAATCCCATTTTGTGGGATTCTGCAGGCTCTCTCAGGGCAGGTTGAGAGCCAGCACCCACCTCCATAAGGACAGGGTCAACTCCGGCTGACCTGAGTGAGACAGGAGCAGGGTGTGGTTCATCATCCTACTTTTTCAAATGTTTAATAAACACATATTGAACACCAAGGTCCCAATTTAACTCTTTAAGATGCTCATCCATCCCCCTGCAAATAACTGTTTGAACTGTTATTTGGATTCCTTAATCTGTGAACCCTTTTTCTCCTGTCCCTGCTCAACCTGAGTCACTTGAGAGCTCCTGGTATTATCAAAGTTATGTGGGAACACAGAGCAGAGAGCAACCAACCCTCCTGGAGCTGCTGGGCCAGGCTTCCCAGCAGAGACATAAAAGCCAGGTCTTAAAGGTCGAGTGAGTTTGCCTTGTGGAAAAAATGAGAGAAGCGCATCCCGGGCAAGACACAATAGTTGTGACACAACAGAGGAGAGAGGATGAGCAAGGTGGAACCCAACTGTAAAGTCCTCACATGTGGCCCAATGCCAGCTCAGAGAATGGTTCTACACTGAGGGCCTCCTGGGTTGTGTAGATTTCTTTAGGTCCGTGTCAGAGATGGAATGTTTGACCTCCTGTAATGTCATTGCAAAAATATCTGATGTCATATCACTTGTTTTTTTTTTTTTCTAAACGGCCATGGAAATAATCCCCAAATTTGACATACCCAGACCTTCCAAACAGTCTCAAGTCTGGGAGCTATTCTCACAAACACCATAAGTAACTTCAACATTTTCCACCAACACAGCTGTGGCACTTTTAATGTTTACAATCCTGTGTCACCCTGGGTCTGAGATGTTCTTCCAATTAAACCCTGGTTACACTTCTCTTTCCAAGTGCGAAAGAATCCAATTAAAGTTAATGAAAGCAATCAGTCTGCAAGTCTTGGGGTGTTCTGCCCCATTTGTGAATACAGGTAATAACAGCACTGACCTCATGGAGAGAAAGGAGGCACCATCGTTCTCTGCAAATGAGCCAGACCTGAGCCAGCCATGGAAACCTGGAATTTAGAAGGTGGCTGTGTTTGGATGCCCCCACAAAGCTTAGGATCCCATTAAGCAATAACTATGGGAGTTGGTCCTCTAAGGAGCTTCAGACTCATTTGGTTGCCATCTGGCTTGAGCTTGGCAGTGCCTCTTTTCCCATAAACCTGAAATCCTGCAACACCCTACACTAGTTTTCAGAAAGTCCTTCATTACATTATCTTTGATTTCTTAACTGGTGTCAATGAGGCAACTCTTATTCCCAAAGAATAGTACCATGAGATCCTGACAGCCCCCAAGGCTGAATGATCATTTCCATCCCTCCAGCTATGTCTCGGGGTAGACCTGCTGGGGTTCGGCTAAAAACATCAGCCTAGGGCCCTTCGGGAAGTCCCAATGAGGTCTACAGCTCTATCACAGGGTAGCTCCTGGGACATTCCCCTTACTGTACACAGATGTCCCAGAGTTATGAATGTTACTGTCCCATTCATTCCCAAGCTCCGTGGGTTCCTCACTGTTGTGTATTTATTCCAACGACTGACTCCACCGACTCACCCGACATTCATCTCTTGTCAGATTCATGCTGTTTTGACCCCAAAGCCATTTTCCCCACAACTTCTGCTTCCTCAGTTCACTGCCCTTCAGTGTGGGAATGTGACCCCAGCCCCGTCTGACACCGATGGATGAGCCAGTCCCTGTTCTCAGGGAGCTTGGGCTCTGACTCGGGAAACAGAGCCAACACTCGTGAGCAGTTGGAAAACTGAACAAGGCAGTAAATAATTAAATGCTACTCAATTACATAATTGATTAATTATAACTAATTGCTACTTAAATGAACTGCTCTAGCCCACATTGATCTTCCTCAGCTCTGACCTCCTCCTGCAGCAGCTCTGGTCTGAGCTGCCGACTTACCCACTCGCACATTGTCCAGAAACCTGAGCCCAGCCTCTGCTGGGCAAGTATCCCCTCCTGTGACTGGAAACCCAGATGGCCAGAGCCATCTAAGGATAAACCTTGGTTTCTTACTTCTCTGACTGTCCCAGCAGAACCAGGACATTCAAGCACAGACTTTTTTTGTTTTTTGTTTTGTTTTTGGTACCAGGGATTGAACTCTGGAACACTCAACCACCAAGCCACATTCTCAGCCCTTTTTGGTATTTTATTTAGAGACAGAGTCTCACTGAGTTGCTTAGGGCCTCGCCATTGCTGAGGCTGGCTTTGAACTTGCAATCCTCCTTCCTCAGCCTCCCGAGCTACTGGGATTATAGGTAAAGCATGAGACTCTGGTAATGTCAGGAACATCCCTGAATCACGGATCATATAGCCAACATGCCCAGCCTTACATGCCTGTGAGTATAAACTAGAGTCACACATTGTCATTGCTTTCCCCCCTAGCATGTCACCAGATGGTCCCTGCGAGTCCTCGGGAAATGCCCAGGGGTGTACTTATATTCCTCTGTTGCTGAACCACCAGGAGAATCCATTTACAGCCACATGTCACTGGTCACTCTGTCCTGCAGGGGTCTATCCTGGGGCCTCCAGCTGATAGTCATGCAGCCAGTATCTGAGATACTAGGGGTTAGAACCTCATGCTTTGCTGAATGATTGGAAGGAAAAACAAGTCAGGGAGTCACCTATCAACCAAAGTTGCCTGTACTTCTTAAGGTTAAGGGTCCCCCACTAGGCTTTGCTCATCCCTGTGTCCTAAGAAACTGAAAGAGACCACTATGTTAGTTTTTCTAGGGCTGCCATAACTAAGTACCACGGATTGGGTGGCCTAAATAACAGAAATTTAACTTCTCACAGTTCTAGAGGCTGGAAGGCCAACAGCAAGGGCTCAGAAGATTTGATTTCATTCTAAGGCCTCGCTTCCTGGCTTGTATGTGGCCACCTTCCTTCCATGTCTTCATACATGTCTTTTTTCCATGAATGTCTCTATCCTAATCTTCTCTTCTTAGATTAGGGACCAACCAGTTGATCTCATTTATGTTAACCTTCTTTTAAAGGTCTTACCTTTATATATAGCCACATTCTGAGATAATGAGGATTAGAACTTCAACATAGGAATTTGAGGAAGAATGTAATTGAGGTGTAACATCACTAATAGTCTGAGTGCCTAATAAATGTGTGGGCTGAGGAATGAGGGGATGGGCACACAGCAAGACACATGGATAGAAAAACAGGCCTAAAAGGAGTCTGGATATAGAGCGGAAGGTAAGAAGAGCAGGTTGGGAGAAACTCAGCCTATCCCGGGCCCTTCATACCCAGCCACACCCTTTTCCTTTTCCCTGGAAGGGGCTTGTTTTTAAGATGACCTTTTCTTTTGTGCCCTTCACAGGCCAAGGACAGAAGCATAATGTTGGTAAACTTGTGGAGAGCAATGATAAAGGACAGGCACCTGAGATGAACCTGTCTGTGGGTGCTGCTGTCCCCACAGCTTCTGGGTGGCCCTATTCTCTTGAACACAAAGAAAGAAGGGGATGGAAGACACAGGTAAGCACTGAGTGCTGCACCGCTGAGCACCCACAGGTGCCACCTCCACCATTTCCCACGGGACACCAGGATATGCTCTCCGACTCAATACTCTGAAGCAAACTTTTTAAGTAACCAACATCTGAAAGGGAGACAAAGCCCTAGAATGGGGGCCTTTTTCTCTTCATGTGCAGCAAAATCATTACTGTGGTTGAACGCGCGACACTCCCAGTGGCAGGAGAGGCCGGTAATTACGGTGGGGCCGAGAGAGCGCTCAGGGTCAGCAAAACAAAGAGGAGGAAATTGCTGCACAGATTGGCTCAAATATCAGACTCAACGAAGAAGAAAACACAATTTGTTCATTTGGAAAATGACTCCGGTGGCGTGAATACCCATGCATGGTTGGAATTCAGGGCATGACAGAGTGACAGACAGCCTATAGGGTAGGGTGAGCAGGGCAGTGGACAGCAGAGGGGACCCCTGTTTGTAAGTTATAAGGCACGCAGGAGTTGCAGCATTTATAATTTGAGGCCCAGGCTCTAAGGGGCTCACAACTCTTTGTGGGGCCAGTGTCTCCAGGGCATCATATCTGACCTGAGATTCCAGAACATGCCATGCTGCACACATAGCATACCACCAGGGCACCAAGACTTTGGAAGGAGCACTGGTGGGCCATGGAGGTGGGTGCACATCTATGACCATCCAGGACACTATTTGCAAGCCCTCCTTCCATCTCCTCTTCCATACCATGGGACATGTGAACCTGCAGGGTCCAGTACAGAGGACAGCAGCAGGGTTGGCTGTAGATGAGAGAAACTTGACAGCTATGGACCATCATTGCAAGAGATTGCTTCTGGGTCAGGTGATCATCTACCTAGTTTGCCCAGGATAACCCAGGTTTACATTTATGGTTACAGCTAATCCTTTAACATACAATGTGTCCCCATATATCCTAATGCTTTGGAATATTCTAGAACACAATCCCCATCCACCCTTCTGTGTCTTAGCCATGACATTTACCAAGAGGGGCCCAAGTCTGCCTGGAAAAGGTACTGTGGATCAGGGCCTCTGTACAGTGCATGAGGCTCCTCCCTTTAGGATTACAAATATAAGGCCAACTATAGGAGGATCACTTGGCCCCAGGTTGCTGTTCCAATACTGACCACTGTTTGTGGATGTCCCATGGACTGAGGCCCACTGAACAAGCCACTAGGGCTTGGCCAGATTCCTGCTAATGTGCCCCCTGCCCCCCTCCTTATGTTGCAAGTACTTTTGCACTTTAACCCCATCCTCAAATGTCACCTACACAGGTCTCTATCTTCACGTCCTGTCTGGGCTGAGATCCCAGAACAGTTGATACTAGAGAGAGCTATCTTCAGACAGAGAGACAAACAGCTATTTCCAAAACATAACTGGAGTTCTTGTCATCACTGGGCACTGGGAAAGCAGGCAATGAGAGGTGGCTTTGTGAATAAAGTGCTCTAAGTTGGGACTTGAAGCGCAGGGAAGGTTTAAGGCCTGCAATGGGTTCACAGCAAGAGGAAGGACTTGTGGGCAGTGGTGGCACCAATGAGGAAAAGGGTAAGAAACTGGACACCACAACTAACAGGGGAGGGTAGCAAGGCAGGCCACTGGACACCAGGCCCTGGACTCTTCCCCAGGGTCAGGAGGCCTGGCACCCACTTACCAGCTCCTGGGGAGCCCATCATCTGCATCCATCCTTTAGTGACCCTGCCTGGAACTTAACTGATTCCTAAATGTAATGCTGCTATCAGGGACAAAGTTTAGTCTTAGGTAATTAAGTCATTGAAATTTGGAAATAAAGAGCAAAGATTAAAATGCTCACAGTTATTTAGTGAAATGGAACAACTTCATCATCTGCAGGAAACATAGGACATCCTTGGTCTCCTCCCAGGAGTTTCTAGCCAGACTGCCCAGTGAATGGGCAGGTGGGCTTGGCAGCTCCCAGAGAGGTCACAGTTCCCTGAACCAAGATCCTTCACTCACTTATGTGGTTTCTACTGGTTCCTATTGCACAAGAGCTGTCCTTGTGGTGTTAGGTCTTTAAAATTCCAAATTTGCTTGAATTCTTCCAGTTCTGTTAATGGAAGGATGCTCAGCAGCATGGAGGATGAAGTCAGGTAAGGCCACTGGTGATTCTTTAGACCACCCGGATAAAGCACTAGAAAGTGGGCAATACCTACCACTCTAAAAATAGAAAGCAAATATGAAGGATTTTTTTAATCTCAGCAGCTATTTAAAAGATAAACAGTAAATACAAGTGGAATTATACCAACTAACCGTATTACCAGCAGTCAATTGCTGTAGAATAAACATTCTTATTTCCAGGGCATTCTAATATATTCAAAGACATGGAGAATGGTACCAGAAGAATTTATCACTGACATTTGCTAAATTAGATATTCACGAGGTTTGCCTATATGGATGACAACATTTTTAGCACTTCAAGGTCCTTGGAATAAAAAGTCTGTATAAAAATTCAGGACGGTATTGTTATCATCAACACTTTAAAATTGACTGTGATTGTTACAGCACTTTTAAAATCAAAGAGACCTAAAAAGAAGGGGGGAAATTATATGTGTACTCTATATTTGAATTTTTATACATGAGATTTAAAACATAATATTGTGATGTTTACTTCAGATAAATTTGTTTTCACCAGACATTTCTTCTAAGCTAAAGTCAATGCGTAGCTTAGCAAGACCTACCAGCCAATAATCTCCATCAACAACCTGCCAATTAGCCAAGGCATCATGTTTGACAGTTCAGCTCTCAACCTGTTCAACCATGCATTCCATTTTGGCTGCTGTCCTGATTAATGACTAATTTATAAAGAGGGGATAATAATACATGCCTCACACATGCCATATACATAATTACAAGGATTGAACCAGAGCACACACACAGTACCTGGCATGGCAGGTGCTTGGTAAACGTTTAGATTTTCTGTTTTCTGTCCTTTGCAGACATTCTATCAAGTCTTACAGTCTTTGTTCTTGTATTTCCAAGGCTGTTTAGAAATAAGTAATAACAAAAATTAAAAGATTTTTGTATGATAATATCTCCTAATATGAACATTTTCAAAATCCACCAAAGGAATCAGAGGTCATAAGGCCACCATTCCACAATATATTAAGACCTTCTCTCCTCTCTTTTCTCCAATGACCACTCAGCTAGATTTATCCCTCTACTAATTCTGTTTACTAAAGCTATGTAATATGTTTTTAAGTCCACAGCAACCTCCAGAATTCACAGCCAGTGAATTCCTTAGGGCAAGGGCAATGACTTGCGTCTGTTTGAAATCCTCTATAGGCATCGTCATAGCTATCTCTCAATAATGTTGAAGGAAATTTAATGCTGTGCTACCCAAAGATATTAACAATGCCATGATATGGATTCTGGGCATCATGTTGGTGCCTCAAGTTGAGCTGGTTTTCTGAAAAACAAGGCTTATCTGGACTACCTCAGTCTAGACAGAAATGGCCCTTCCTCGTCCACATGCAAACATGGGCCTGGGGCAAAGGATGTGTAGCTTCAGCCAGAGACCCTGCAATGTTCAACACCAGCTGTTAAGAATGGCAAACTGAAATCTGTAATCTGGCTATTCAGTATAAATAAAGACTTCAACCTTGTTTTCTAAATTTTATTATATTTTAACTTATAGTATATATAATACTGTATAATATATATACATATATATGTGTGTGTGTGTGTGTATTACATGTATGCATACCAACTTATAGTAGCTAACACTTTATGGACACATGGAACCAGATTGCATGTAAATTTTCACTATTTTATTGTATATAGCATCATATACGAAGTACAGACATGGTCGTGTAATAACATGCAATGAAATGTATCAGAAAGTGGGCCATGTCCATCAAAGCCCCATTTGGTTACTGTAGCAAGACACAAGGGAATTTGAATCATCAGTTAATGTTCTCATCTGTGGGCAATTCCTAACCACAATTTAAGTTTAACCAAGCCCATAACTTCGTTGGCTTTCTTCAGCAGAGGACCCACAATGCATAAAAATAAAGAACCTCATCCCAGTTTCTCTCCTCTAGGGAGATCTTTCTGTGAGGAGACATTACATGCTCAGATCCATGAAAAGTACTTGTATTAGATTTCTGTGATCATTTTTATGGGCTGAGGCCCTCTATGCATCCTGAGAGGCCAAACTTTCTCTTGGCAGAAACTGGAGCCCTGTTTACTGCAGCTTGCTTTTGTCTTTGACCTTGTCCATCTTTCTTGTGATGTCATCCTGCCTGCAGATCAGGCATAGAATATGAAATTCTCTGTATGCTGTGGGTACTCAGCCCAGGGTATACTTTCATAATTTCCATTTATAAGCCAGGCCTCTCAATAGAAAACAAAACACACACATCATACACCCCACCCCACATTCCCCTGGACACCCAGCTCTAAGTTTGACCCATCGTACCAAAGTGATGTGTACCTTGCTGTGATTCACATCCCCATGGATGATCTTTGAATAAAACTGTGATGAAAAAACATGAATGAAAGAATTAAGTATCTCAATTAGGGTTTTGTGAGTCACAAGTCTTATACCCAGAAGAGACTTTGGAGGTCACCCCTGGGTTAACCCCCCTCAATTTACAATCAAGGATACTAAGCAATAAGAGGTTAAGAGACTTAGCCAAAGGTCCCACTCACCAAACGCCAAACAGGAGCCCAGCCTCTGCCCCAGTCCTGCTTCCTAGACACTGTGCTGTGACCTCCATCCCCCACACAGCCCATCTCCAGGGTCAGTCACCTACTTCATCAATATTTGCCCAAACTTCTAATGTGCCATGGTGGTTTTTAACCATAAGTCTGTTTTGCCCAACTTCTTTGATAAGCAGCCTCAGGTCAGAATTCTACATTAATGATTTCATAAACAAATGTCTTTGTTAGCACCTTCAAAATTTGTGCCAGAAAAATAAACCTGAGTAACACTCCACACTGCACAGACCTCTAGTTACAATGCACTTTTGCTGGCCTCATAACATTGGTCAAGTAAGTCAATGAAGGGTTCATTTGCTGAGAGAGCCAAGCACAGGAAAGGAAGAGAGAGAAGAAAAAAGAAAGATCCCCCAGAGAAAGAGAAAAAGAAAAAGATTTTTTTTAAATATGGATGGGACTGCCAGGAAAACGTCTTTCTCCTTTGGGGACTGGGAGCTGAAAAGTCTTTGCTCACTTCTCTTTCAGGATCTCCCTTCTGAGGAGCTCAAGCCTGAGCACCTGCCTGAGACAATCACCTGACCCTTCCGCGTTCTGACCTCAGAGCCTCCAAGTCCTCGTGCTGGAGTTTACAAATCTCACTCCAAGGACCTGCAGTGCCTGTGGCAGGGCTGGCCAGGGCAGGCTCCTTGTATTAGGCAGAAAATAGACTTCACAGAGGTGAAATCCAAGGAGAGGTTGCCTCTGTCCAGGGCCAGCCCCCTGTCTTCTGACCCAAATGGACTGATTGTGCTCGGAGAGCCAGTTGGAGCACATGAATCTGAAGGCCAAGGTGCCTTTGATTCATCTATGATGAAAATGTAGCTATAATATCAGGAGAAATAACAGCACCCAAAATCCCACCACCTATTCACATCAGGCTTGCACTTCTCCTTCACCTGTATCCCCACTTATCCATCCGTGGACAATTTTTACAGCTGTGAGAAAGTTCTACATGAAATAGGCTATCTTTTATTCATGAATTATCTGTTTCTTATTTCTTTTCCAAATTTATAGTTTTCATGTGATAATGGTCTACATTTTTATAATCTTTATAGAGTAAAGGGGTCAGATTAACCTTAATTTTTTAAAGAGAGAGAGAATTTTTTAATATTTATTTTTCAGTTTTTGGTGGACACAACATCTTTATTTTATTTGTATGTGGTGCTGAGGATCAAACCCAGCGCCCCGCACATGCCAAGCGAGCACGTTACCGCTTGAGCCACAACCCCAGCCCTATCCTTAATTTTGCAATTGTAAATAAGGGGAACTTCCTGGTACAAACCAAATGAGTCATTTCACCAGGAAGAGCTAAAGGAAGCCATGATCTGTCAGCTGGAGGTTAAGATGCTGAAGACTCCAGCAATCGGGTAGCCTCAGGAAGCCAGGGCTAAGCATGACAGCTCAGAAACCCACCGTGTGCTTGAGGGAGAGGGTCAGAGCATCCGTGGACACAAACCAGGCAGTTTCCCTGCTCTGTGAGCTGGGTATGGTTTATTACACTCAGCCAGGGGCCAGATAGTCTCTCCCTTGGCTCTTCTTAGTTATCAAGCAGATTTGGGTGATTGCCCATCCTTCCAGAAGTATTGTCCAGAGAAGGGACTGCCCTGGGTGGTGACCCCAGCACTGCAGTAACCATGTAGGAATTTGCCACCGTACATATACAATCTGATCTCTACTTACATGGGCATAGCCAGGATACTCCCCCTGAAGACCTGGCTTCCTCTGCGTATCAAGACATTGCGAAGTTTGAGGTCACACATAACTGAACAGCAGTGACCGTATCATGCTGCGTAACATCAGGTAGGACCTGCCCAAGGGCAAGATGACATCCCTCTACGGCTCAGCCTTCTCTCTTTCTAAAACATGTAACACTCCGTGGACATGGAGTAACTTGACCAGGTTTGTGGTTGTGGTTCCTTGGGGCTGCTTACTTTGCTTGGTCATAAATTTATGCTCTTCTAAATAAAGTTGATATAAATACCCTTGAGCCTCTGGCTTTTGTGTTTAAGGAATGCTATCATTCCCACATGACATCTTTTGCTCATAAGGCTGAAAAGTTCCAGAGCAGTGATTCACAATATGTCTGAGGAATCTCAAAGTGAATACACAGAGGTTGCTTTTATAATTTGGAGACTCAAACTCTGACATGTGCAGGTCCTAGGAGTTCCAGGGGCAGTGCCTGTGGTACCAGTCAACAGCTTCCCCACCTAGTGTGTCATGGAGCCACATTCCACCTTCCCCTGTCAGCAGACAGGCCTGGCCATAGCCCATAAAGTTTCAGCTGCTCTACATCACATTTTGGCAATGTCCCTCTCATCTCCAAATTTCCATCCCCTGTTAAATTTAAACTTGAATTATGTATTTTGCCTTCCCTCCAGATAACATTGTCTTCTTCAATATGAAATTAGATTGAGGTAAGAGAAATGATTGCTGAGTTGTTTGAATTTCAATCATGAGACTCAGAAGAAATGGTAACTCAACTCTTATTAATAAAAGTACTATATTCCATCCGAGACAGAACATACCAGAATAAAAATTCGTGGGCATGTTTTATAGTATCTGTTCTTAAGACCCTGTAAAATCCAATGACATTTATTTTCTCAAGTATATTTCAGTTTTTAATAAGATTAAAATTAATATGACTGATTGTCTCAAGGAAAAATTCATCTTTTTATATAGCTGAGGCCAGTAGCCATGATCAGCCTGCCAAAGATGACCTGCATGGGGATTCAGAGTGATGCCAAGGAACTCATTGATTTCCCTGACTTGACTCTCAGCATTACTAAAGACTTTGGCTTGGGATCATTACGCTGGCTTCTTCTCCTGGCTAACTCACAGAAGAAGCTAGAGTCTCTGAGGAGCAACTCTCAATCTATAACTCCCTTGGCTGGAGACTAAACCACATCTTCCCTGGCTCAAGGGAGGGTTTGGATTGCCTGTGCTTACACTGTAAGCTATCCAAAACAACTGTCATCTCCCTGGTCGCCTACACACACACACACACACACACACACACACACACACGGAATATACATAGCACACACACTTATGCAGAACATACACACCCTCCTTTTCCTAAATTCTCTATCTTAATGGATGATGTCTACATCCTCCTATCAACTTAAGCCCAAATCTGGATGATTCTAGACTTTCCCTTCCTCCATTCCTCAGTATCCGTGAACTGTGAGCATTCTCTGTGCTGCTCTCTAAGATCTTCTCCTCTACTTCATGACAGCATTCTCATTATCTCTCATCTGAACTATTGCAATATGAGAAAAGTCTATAATTAAATGATGGGGATTCCAAAATCCTTTAAAGATTCAAGCCATCAAAGCCATCCGTGGATACACTGAGCTGGGTTACGGGGAGCACTTGTGACCTTGAGCACTTCAGGCCTCCCTAGACATATTCACCTGCCCATGAAAGAAGCCAACGAAGGAAGCCGTGTAATAATAAAGTTATAATCAGGTGAAATAACATCCCCAACTTAGTGCTCTGGAAAGGAAAATGCTGAAGGGCAGGAGGAGTTACCAGGAAGGCTTCCTGGAAGAAGCAGAAATTTGAGCCAAGATACCAAGGAAGTGCAGGACCGGAATACACAAAGGGAAAAGAACAGCGGAGCAGTTTTGGGAACCAGAAGGACCACGGGCTATTCAGAGAGTGAGGAGGGGGAAAATAGGATTAACCAAAATAAAAAGAGTCTCAACACAGACCACGGCAGTTACAGTTACAGAAAGACTGAGGTTCCTAGAGGAAGCAGTCAATGAGTGTGGTCCTTCCCTATGCTGAGTTCAGAAAAGGGAAAATGGTGAGCAGCCAGTAAAACTCACCCTGTAATTAAAACATCTGCTTCTGGCTGGAGCTATTTCCTTGGCCGAAGCCCCAGTGTCTTTCCTTGGCCACTACCAGCTTGTCCAGTCTTCTAGGGTAAGTACAAGAAGCATCTCTCTCTCTCTCTCTCTCTCTCTCTCTCTCTCTCTCTCTCTCTCTCTTGCACACACACACACACACACACACACACACACACACACACACACCACTTGAAAAAGCACCCACTTAAGCTCTAAAGTTGATTAACTCCAATGTGTGCCGCCACATTGGACAATGTGTGCGATTAACAGTGGAAGGTTCATGAAGGAACTTCCAATAGGAAAGCTCTTTATTCATTGAAGAGAAGAGAGGGAGGGCCTCACTCTGCCCAGGATACCTACACACCCCCTGACTTAGGCACCAGCTAAACAGACCCATGGCATTCAAGTCAGTACCCCAGCAACGGCAAAGAGACATTCAGAACTCACTTCCTGGGGCCCAGAGTCAAGTCAATGGCAGAAGCCATGCTTATTCTTCAAGAACAGGTGCACGCTTGGTGTCTCCTAATCCACTGAGAAAATAAACCCTCAGGGCAGCACAGGTGGCCTCCAAGGTCAGGTGTATACCTCCAAGCCAAAGGAAGAGCAGCCAAAGACAGCTGGACCAGAAGCTGAATCAGACAAGGGAAGGGAAGGACAGGAGGCTCAGCCTGGGAACTGGAGCTTCACTTAACCTTCATGACTATCCCCTTAGCCTTTACAGAAAAGAGCCATGGCTGGCACTCGGGACATTTGTATTCTAACCCCTGCTCTCATACTTGCTAGTTGCTGTATTCAGGGAAGCTGCTTCCCAACCTAGGCATCAGTACACTTCCCAGGGAAACAGGAGCAAGAAGACCTGCCCTCCCCTGTCACTACCACCATCGTGTGTAGGGCTTGCTGAAGAGGAGAAGGAGCAAAACACCAAGAACAAGGTTTGGGGGGGTTTGGGGGGTTTTTTACTATGTAGTCCTTAGTGAGGGATCATTGTTATCACGTGTGCTCAGTATAACACCAGACTAGAGAACAGAGGGCACGATCACGTAGAGTCTGACACTACCCACATCGAGTTCACAATCAGACATGGAATAGAAGAACACCATTCAGAGACCATCATTAGACCAATTTAAATGATGCAATTCAGACTATTATGAGCTGCTGAGGTCAGAAAAATGGTGGTAAATATAACAGAGGACTCCCTGAAGAGTTTGAATCACAATGAACTGGACCACAAAAGGTGGAATAAAATTTTAAAAGATAGAAAAGAAAAAGAAGTCTACAAACACCAAAAGTGTAGGCCAGCCAGGCGTGGTGGTGAACACCTGTAATCCCAGTGGCTCAGGAGGCTGAGGCTGGAGGATAACGAGCTCAAAGCTAGCCTCAGCAAAAGCGAGGCACTAAGCAACTCAGAAAGACTCTGTCTATAAATAAAACACAAAATAGGGCTTGGGATGTGGCTCAGTGGTCAAGTGCCCCTGAGTTCAATTCCTGGTACCCCCAAAAAAATAAAAATAAAAAAAGGTAGGCCAAAAGCCCAGGTTCTAGAACTCATTCATGGCTAATTTTCATGGAGGCACCCAGGGCTACCATCCTCTTTGTATATAATTTGTTTTTCTTTATGTACAAAGTTAAGAAATCTGAAAACTATAAGGAAGGAAAAAAAGAAGAAAATTAAGCTTTCTTGTGATTTCATCACTAGGGATAACCAGTGTTGTTTTATGATCATCTTAAAGTCTTTTTCAAATATTCTTCTACATCATTTTTAAATGCTTGCATAAATTTATCACATAAATGTAAACTAGAAAAATTGTCTGTCTATTGTTGGAATTTTAAGATGTTTCTAAATGATATAAACAATACTTCAAAGTTTGTGATTGAAAATGTGGATTCTAGATTAGAGTGTTTTGACTCAAATTCTCTCTCTCGTTTATTATCTCGTTTATTGGAGTGAGTTGCATAAACTCTATAAACTGAGTTTTCTTTTTTAAAACATTGGGGTGAAAATAATGCCTAATACAGATAGTAGATACTTCATTTAGATACTTCATGCAAAACACAAAGTTTCCAGTACATGATAGAATCCACAAAAACAACTGTTATTATTATCATCATTATTATTCCCATATTTTATCTTTCAGCACATCTATGATTATATTACTGGGATAATTCCAAGTACTGAAGTCACTGGGAAAGATTCTGTCCACATTGGAGCTTTTTAAAATGTAATTCTAAATTGTAAACCAAAAAGATATGTACTAGAATTGGAATTATGCCTTCAATCAATATGGAGTAACAAGGACTATCTGTACCCTCCTATCAGAAACAAGGGGGCAAAAAAAACTGTGAAAATGCAGTCATCATGTGTTCATCCCTGGGATAGGTTCTAAGAAATGTGCCATCATGTGCTCTTGTCATTGTGTGAATATCAGAGGGAACTTGCACAAATCTAGAAGGTGTAGACTACCACTCACCTAGCCTACATGGTACAGGCTTTCAATCCTAGGCTACAACCTGCACAGCATGTTACTGTACTGAATACCATGAGCTATTATAACCATGGTAATATCTATGGCATCACTAGGCAACAGGATCATTTTAGTTCCATTATCATCTGATGTACCACATTGGAATAGGAGTCCATCATTGACAAAAACAACCTACATGACTATAAATACAAAAAGACGGTTTTCCTACATTGGACATGAGGAAGAGCAGGACAGTGGCCTTAGAGAGAAAGGAAATTAGATAAGCCCTCTAGTTACCCTAGCTGGCATGTAGATAAAGCTTCCGAACAGTAGCACAGGAAAAAATAAACCCAAGAGAGTCCATCATGCAATGCCACCTGAATTGAAGAAACAAAGCAAGTAAGCAAAACTTGGTCACAGAAGGCCACAGAAACTAAAGTTTGAAGGGTAGAGGACTGAAGAGAGATACACAGAAAAAGAGGTCTGTTGAGTACTTCCCTAAAGTCTTCAGCTCAGTGAAGATCAGACGTGGGAAACTACCCAAGACTGGAGAGAGAACCACCCCAAAAAAGCAGAGGGAACAATGGGAGGAGTTCATACAAAGTCAGAAACACTTTGTGTTTCTACATGGGGAAACTTTGAAACCACTGGTGCAGTGAGCAGAGTGTTCACATTGAGATTGCCTCATTAATAGGGCAAAATCAGGCCTGGATGAAGCCTACACTGATTTGCCTCAGTCCATTTCAAGCTGCTATAACAGAATGGTTCTGGAAGCTAGGAAGCCCAAGATCAAGGGGCTGCTTTTGTTGAAGGCCTTTTGCTGCATTATAATGTGGCAGAAGGCATCACATGGCAAGCGAAAGCAAGAAAAGATGGAGCTCATTTTTATAACAACTGCATTCTTGAGATAATGAACCCATTCCCAAGATAGTGACATGAATCCATTAGGGAAGGCAGAGGTCTCATGACCTAATCACATTAAAAAAAAAAAAAAAAAAGCCCCACTTCTCAACACTATTGCATTGCTGATTCAGTTTCCAAAACATAAACTTTCAGGGACACATTCAAACCATAACATGGATTTACCTTTACAAGATTTATAAAAACCAAAATGGTCAAACTATTTCCAAGTAATTTTATTGTGTCCCAGAATTTAAACATTTTTATAGAAATACAAAATGGCCAGCATAGAATAAGGTAAAAATAAATAGTGTCTGGCCTAAAATTAAAAATTGCTAGAAAAAAAGGAGAAAATAACCCATAATAAAGGAGAAAAAAATTAAATGAAAATATCCAGTAATGACACAGATGACAGAATTAGAGGGCAAGGATATTAAAACAATTGTTTTAACCATGTTCAATATGTTTAAGAAAGCACAGAAAGTCTGAGCTTAGTACAGCCATGGAAGATATTTTAAAAGATCAAAGTTGAACTCTTATAGATGAACAATATAATTTATGAAATAAAAAATTTTCTGGATGGGATTAACAGAAGACTAAAAATTACAGGCGGAAAAAAAATTCTGAATGTGTAAAAAAGCCAAAGAAACTAACTAAATGAAACAGAAAGACAATGAAAAAATGTTAAAGAATTCGTTTTAGTAAAATTTTAAGTAACCTAACCTATTTCTTTTCCCTTAGGAAAAAAATGGTGGACTGGGGTTGTGGCTTAGTGGTAGAGCACTCACCTAGCACACGTGAGCCACTGGGTTCGATCCTCAGCATCACATAAAAATAAAGAAAAGTATTGTGTCCACCTATAACTAAAAATATATTTTTTAAAAAAACTATTTTTTCCTTAGGAAAAAAATTGGGGGAGATACTCATTTGGGGAGTTATTTATTTCTTCCTACTTTCTATGTTATAATTCAATTTGAAACTTTCTTAATAGGAAAGTCAACTTTTTTGTTTAATTGGTTCTGCTTAGTTATACGTGACAATAGAATATACTATGACATAATTATAAAAGCATGAAATATAATTTCTTCTAATTCAATCCCCAGTATTTTCCATTCTCCCATCCCCTGTTTTCTTCCCTCTACTGATCTTTCTACTATTTACTTAAAATTAATTAATTAGCATGTCAAGGATGCATTGTGGTATATTCATATATGCACGTAGGAAAGTTAGGTCAGATTCATTCCACTGTCTTTCCCTATCCCATTCCTACAACCTTTCATTCATTCTCTTTTATCTTCTCCTTTTATCTTTTATTCTTTTTTTAATCCCTCCCCCCCTTATTTTTGATTAGCTTCCACATGTCAGAGAAAATATTTAACCTTTGATATTTTGGGATTGCCTTATTTCAAATATAATGACAGTCTCCAGTTCCATTCATCTACCAGCAAATGCCATAAAATAATTCTTCTTTATAGCTGAGGAATATTCCATTGTGTATATATACTACATTTTTTAATCCATTCATCTGTTGATGGGCACCTAGGTTAGCTCCATAGCTTAGCTATTGTAAATTGTGCTGCTATAAACATTGATGTGGCTGTGTCACTGTAGTATGCTGATTTTAAGCCCTTTTGGTACAAACCAACAAGTGGGTTATCTGGGTCAAATGGTGGGATGAATCCCACTTGTGCAGTCTCTTTGTAATGTGTTTTTGTGTGTAGTTTGCCAATATTTTCAGAGTTTTTGCATCTATGTTCATCAGGGCTATTGGCCTGAAGTTTTATTTCCTTGATGTGTCTTTGTCTGGTTTTGGTATCTGGGTGATACTAGCTTCAGAGAAAAAGTTTGGTAGAGTTTCCTCTTTTTTGTTTCATGGAATAATTTGAGGAGGATTGGTATTAGTTCTTCTTTAAAGGTTTGGTAGAACTTGAGAATCCTTCCTCTCCTGGGTTTTTATTTGTTGGAAGGCTTTTTATAGCAGCTTCAATTTCATTACTAGAAACCTATGTTTAATCTTTCTATGTTCTCCTTGTTCAGTTTGCATGTATCATATGTCTCTATGAATTTGTTCATATCTTTAAGATTTTCTATTTTTTCAGAGTATAAATTTTCAAAACAGTTTCTGATTCTCCTTTGGATTTTAGTAGCATCTGTGATGATATTTCCTCTTTCCTCTTGGATTTTGATAATATGAGGTTTTTTTCTCTCTTTTAGTTAGCTTTGCTAAGGGTTTATCAATTTTATTTATCATTTCATAAAACCAACTCTTTGTTTCATTGATCTTTCATATTTTTATCTCAATTGAAATCAAGATTAGTTCACCCTAAGTGTGATCAGTCATTTTTCTCTTACAGCTTTCAAAATTCTATCCTTAATCTGTATGCGATGAATTTTCATAATTATGTGTCTTGTAGTGGATCTGTTGTGATTTTGTATAATTGGAGTCCTATAAACCTACTGCATTTGAATTTCCATTCCATTCTTAAAGTTTGGAAATTTTCTGATATTATTTCATTTAAAATGTGTGCATTCTTTGGTTTCAGAGGATTCATCTATCTCAATGAAACTTACATTTGGCCTTTTAATGTTATCTCAGATTTCTTGAATATTCTATTTATGGTCTCTTAGCATCTTTTCTCCATGGTCAACTTCATTTTCCAGATTACACATTTTGTCTTTATTACCTGAACTCTGTCTTCCATGGGGTCTAGTCTGCTGGTGATGCTTTCCATTGAGCTTTAATTTGTTTTATTGATTCCTTCATTTCAAGGATTTCTGTTTGATTCATTTTCAGAATCTCTTTCTATTGAAGTGATCTTTCCCATTTTCTGTATTCTCTCTCTGGTTTTACTCCTGACATCATCTTTTAGCTCTTAGAACAGTTTAACTATGAATTTTCTAAACTCTTTCTCTGACATTTTCTCCACTGTGGTGTTGATGAATTCTGTTGTTGAAGCATTATGGGGTGTTTGGGATGGTTTGTTCCCTGTCTTTTTCATAATGTTTGTATGTTCCCATCTGTCTGTATAATTCTGACTTCTTATAAGTGAAGGACTAGTATGTGAGCTTGTTTTTTGTTAAAGCCCTGGGTTGGATGGATATCTAGATAATGATATTTAATTCTATGTGTGACCTCTGCTGATCCCAATATCAGCTACACTTTAAGGGATATCACTGAGCCAATTTACTGTAATTATTTCTGAGCCAACCTTCATACTGTTGAAGCTTGTAGGAACAAAAACTTGTTGTGATTGTTCTCTGCAGTTTCTCAAATTCTGGTATAAACCTTTAATAAAATTATTGAATGGGTCAAAAAATTAGTAGTTATCCAAGTAATCTCCATACTGCTTTCCATATTGGCTGCAGGACACAGCCACATCAACATTTACAGCAGCACAATTCACAATAGCAAAACTGTGGAGCCAACCTAGATGCCCTTCAGTGGATAAATGGATAAAAAAAAATGTGGCATATAAACACAATGGAATTTTATTCAGTATTTAAAAAAAGAATAAAATCATGGCATTTGCAAGTAAATGGATGGTGCTGGAGAAGATAATGCTAAGTGAAGTTAGCCAATCCCCCCTCAAAAAAAAAACAAATGCCAAATGTTTTCTCTGATATAAGGAGGCTGACTCATAGTGGGATAGGGAGGGGGAGCATGGGAGGAATAGATGAATTCTAGATAGGGCAGAGAGGTGGGAGGGAAAGGAAGGGGGCAGGGGATTAGCAAGGATGGTGGAATGTGATAGACAACATCATCCAAAGTACATGTATGAAGACACGAATTGGTGAAAACATACTTTATATACAACCAGACATATGAAAAATTGTGCTGTATACATGTAATAAGAATTGTAATGGGGCTGGGGATGTGGCTCAAGCGGTAGCGCACTCACCTGGCATGCGTGCGGCCTGGGTTCGATCCTCAGCACCACATACAAAAACAAAGATGTTGTGTCCAGCGAAAACTGAAAAATAAATATTGAAATTCTCTCTCTCTCTCTCTCTCTCTCTCTCTCTCTCTCTCTCTCTTAATAAAAAGAATTGTAATGCATTCTGTTGTCATTTATTTTTTAAATCAATAAAAAATAAAATAAAAAGAATACCATATAGTTAATTTGAAGCACTTATTTTGAGTAAAATACCCTTTGAGTTTTTCCATTTCCTTTAAATAAAGATTGTTAAAGACATTTTAAATTTTATATATATATATATATATAATTCTGCTTTAAGAAACAATGCTTTATACTAAAAAAAATTAGTAGTTAAATTTAGTAAATTTACTATATCCTTAAGTGAGTGCTAAAAGGAGGAGGAAGAAAGCTTGAGCAAACAGGGTAAGGAAAAAAGGAAAAAGTGAAAGAGAAGCTATGAAAGGGTAATGTACACTAAGATAGAAAGGAGAAATATATGAATAGGTGTTATTTAAGGTAGTAGTGGGTAGTGCAAGGGTATGAGTGGGGGGAAGAGAAGTAGGTATAAACTAGAACTAAGAAAACAGATATATGAAGATTGATTCCAATTAATGCTTTAAATTATTAGATGAAATACATTCAAATAGGTTAGAGGTACAATGTTGGTTACTGGGCTAATGATTATCATTAAGTGAAGGAGTTTATTTACTGGGCTAATGATTATCATGATGGAAGGAGTTATTTGGATGATCTAAGTTGACATTAGAGTTGTTTATAGTCTTGGAGGGTGTGGTATTGCGAGTTGGCTGATTCTAATGTTGCAGAAGTTCAGGCTATAGACTCTGAAGTGCCCCTGTGTTTGCTGTGGGTCACTGGTGTACCTGTTCCCCTCTTCTAGATTCTTCTTGTGGTCGTGAAGGTCCTAGTAGCTGTCTGTGTGAGCCAGAACATTGGTTGTGGATTTTCTACAGGTGTTCTGTGGTGCAGTAGTATTCCACCTGCTGCCTCTGCTCTCTGAGATGCTGTAGTAAAAGGTCTCTGGTGGTTAATCTAGACTCCAGTTTCCACTACCCCAGGATGTGAATGGTGGGCATTGATTCCCTCTGCTTAATAAGTCTGGTACAAGGTCCTACAAGTATCCAAATAATGCCCTGTCACTTTCCAGTTGGAACCACAGTTCAGGCTGTGCACCTAATATGGCTGGTATCTGGGCCTTTCTGCTATGCAGCCTCTCGCAATTTCCTGCTGGTTCTGTATGCCACTGGATATTCAGGCAGCTTCCCTCTGGTATGTGCTGAAATCCTGGGGACTGTCCCTAGGCTTTCTACAGTGCTCACCCTACTCCCAACCCGTGCCAGTGGTAAGAGCCTGGTGAATGAACTTGCCTTTGTTCAGGGGCAAAGCTGTTTCATCATAGTCTCTGTCAGAGCCAAGCAAGCCTGCACTGAGCTTCTCATCCTTGCTTGGGTCACAGAGGCTGAGCCAGAATAGATGGCAGCACTTCCCTGGCCCAAGTCCCCACCAGTCTCTATTCCCACTGTTTACCCCCAAGAAGCAGGGGAGGGGATTTCTGAGCTCTAGGGCTAGTAGTGATCCTTCCAGAAGTTCTTTCTGACTGGATTCTTAACAGGACCCACTGCAGCAGGCTTCTCTCTGGTTTAATTTGATAGGATGCCCTGCTAATTTAAAAGGGTGACTGACTGGTCAGTGGCAGGTTCCACAAGATGGTTGCAGGGGTAGAGGTGGGGAGGGCGTTCAGCTTTCTTTTCACAATTTGTTTTTAAGTGCTCTGTGCTGTTTTAAGGAGCTTTCTGCATTTTAATTTTTTTCCTGTCTTTTCAACACTTTTCCAATGGGCAAGCTTAAGAGAATGCCCACACACCCCCAACTTGTGTCTCTGATGCCCGCCCTCCATCTGCAGGTTCAGGTTAGGGTTTCTTGTTTTCTCCTCTGGTAACCTATCTTCCAGTCTCTCCCAGCTCAGACTATGCAGTACGGAGTCTTAAAGCACTTATTTTGTCACCCTCAATTCTGCTTGTATTTGCTATCTCCTTCCCGTGCTGTGAGGATATGGGGACTCTCTGCCTAGTTCATCTCCGCCATCTTCTTGATATGTGTTTAATTGCAAAATAAAAGAAAATGAGTCAGTAGAGTCTAAAATTTAAAAAAAAAAAAGTCCCAAGTTTTTCATAATGATGTAACTACAAACGACAAACCTAAGCTAAGATCCAAAACAATCAACAAAGGCCAAAAATAAGAACAATGAAAACAGCTAGACCAAAGCACATCGTAATCAAGTTACTTAAAACAGACATAAGTGAAAACTTTAATAACATCCAGATGACTCACATTACACACAGTAGAACAGGATAAGGAGGATGGCAGGCGTCTTCTTAGAAAAAAAATGAAAGCCAGAAGACAACAGTGAAAAAGTCTACCTCACATTCTATAATCAGTTAAAATACCTTTCAAAAGTAAAAACAAAATACTTTGTGACACACACACAAAAAAATCTAAAAGAATTCATCACCCACAAACCTTTAGTACAAAATATGTTAAAGAAATATCTTTAGGCAGAAGAAAAATAAAACTAATGAAAATCTGTACCTACACAAAAGAATTAAGAGCTTGGTAAATGGTAAAGATAGCAGGCAACATTTAAAAATTATTCTTTATATCGCATTTTTAAAAATCCTTTGCTGACTATAAAGCAATAACAATAATGCTCTATCATGGAATTTATAACATAGAGGTAAAATAATAATAGTGCAAAGACTAGGAAAGGGAGATGGAGGTATACTATTGTAAGATTCTTATATAAGAATTGATTGATTTGTTCTTAGTAGACTGCGAAATTTTAGGAACGTGTACTACATACAAGAGTCTGCAAACTACAGCTCATGAGCCAAATATAACCTGCCACCTGTTTTTGTATAACATTTTATTAGAAAATATACCCATTTATTTACATCTGTGTATTTTCTTACCCCTATTTATCTATGCTATGTCCATTCTATAGAATAGTCGTAATGGAGAACATTAAGCCTACAAAGCTTGAAATATTTACTCTCTCTCTCTCTCTCTCTCTCTCTCTCTCTCTCTCTCTCTCTTTACAATAATTTCTTATCTATTCCTATTGTAAAGCCTAAAACAACTACAAAAAATTAAGAAGTTATAACTAATAAGTCATCAAAGGAAATAAAATAGGATCATGTGGAAAAATCAAATTAATACAAAAGAGAGAAGAAAAAAGAAAGCTGGAAGAAAGAATAGATAATATAAATAATAAACAAAAATAAGATTATAGAATTAACCTAACCACAATAATCATATTAAATATAAATGGTCTAACATTACAAGTAAAAGCAGAGATTATGTGATTGAATAAAAAAGGATGACACCTTGTATGTAGTTCTCAAGAATTTCCCTTTAAATACAAACATACAAAAGATTAAAACTCAAAGGAGAGCAACAAACATACCATGCTGACATTAATTAAAAGAAAGCTGGAGAGACTATAATAACATCATACAAAGTAGATTTTTAAAACAAAGGAATGGTTATACATAAAAAGACTCCATTTATGAACCTAATAATGGAGCATAAGAATGCATGAAGAAAGCTTTGACAAAGGTTAATTAGAAATAGACAAATCGGCAATTATGTTGGAGGTTTAAGCACTCCTCTCTCAATAACTGATATTATAACAATATACTATATATATATATGTGTGTAAATATACATACACCACACACACACACACACACACACACACACACACACGTGTATATACACATATGTAGGTCAGGCACAGTGATACATGCCTATAATCCCAGCTACTTGGGAGGATTGCAAATATGAGGCCAGTCTGAAAAATTTAGAAATTTAGTAAGACTTTTTAAAATCAGAAACAAGAAGACCTGAGGATATAGCTCAGCAGTAAAGCGTCCCAGGTTCAATTCCCAATTCTGGGGGGAAAAAAAGTATAAGAAAAGAATATTGTAAACAACCTGTGCTAAAAATGTTGACAACATAGATAAAATAAGATGAACATTTTTTTTTATAAAACACAAACCATCAAGGCTTATTCAAGGTGAAATAAATATCCTGAATAGCCCCATATCTGTTAAAGAAATAGAATTTATCATTGATAACCTTTCACAATTTCTCCCCGTCAAAATGCTTAAACCCAGATGAATATAAAGGTGAATTGTATTCAATATTTAAAGTTGAAATAATATCAATTTCACACAAAGTCTTGCAGATCAGAGAATGTCTTGCCTCTATGAGATCAGTTTTACCTTGTTTCCAAGACCAGGTATAAATATTATAATAAGGAAAATTCTAGATGAGTATCTCTCATGACATTGATACAAATCTTTTAATTTTTTAGAAAACTGAACTTAAGAAAATATTTTAAAATCACATTAAGTGATTAAGTAAACTTTATCATCAAATTGCAAGTTTGGCTTACATTAGAAATTAATCTTTACAATTTATTGTTGTGATTAATAAAAAAAGAAAAACAATATGATCATTTCAAAAGATTCAGAAAAAGGATTTGACAAAATCTAACATCCATTATTATAAAAGCAAACAAATACTCAAAACCCAAGCAAAAAAAAAAAAAAGGAGACTAGAATTTCATCAACTATGAAGGATATGTAAGGAAAAACTACAGATAAGATCATATTTAATGGTCAAAAGCTAAATGTTCTTGCCCTAAGATGAGAAAAAGAAAAAAGAATGTCTGCTTTCTGCACTTCTATTCAATGCTTTAACAAAGATTTTGTACGGTGAATTCAGGCAAGAAAAAGAAATCCAAATTTTAAAAAAAGAAAAGTTTCTGTACTGATGACATCTATGTAGCAAACTCTAGACTAAACAAAAGAGTTCCTGGAACAAAGAAATGAGTTTAACAAGGTTGAAAAATAGGAGATCAATAAATAAAAGTGAATTTTATTTATGTATAATAACAACAATCAGAAATAGAAATGTTAAAAAAAATATCATTTGGCCAAGTGCCGTGGCACACACCTGTAATCCCAATGGCTCAGGAGGCTTAAGGCAGGAGGATCACAAGTTTAAAGCCAGCCTCAGCAACAGCAAGGAACTGAGAAATTCAATGAGACCTTGTCCTTAAGTAAAATACAAAATAGGGCTGGGGACGTGGCTCAGTGAGTTCAATCCCCAGTAACAATAATAACAATAATAATAATATCAATTATAGCATCAAAAATATGAAATTTATAGTATCAGAAATATGAAATTCATAATAAGTTCAGCAAAAGGTTTTCAAAACACATGTACTAAAAACTACAAAACATTACTGACAGACATTTAAAAGGCATAAATGAATTACAGTAGATGGGGTAGAGAGAGAAGATGTGAGGGAAGAGGAGGGGGGATAGTAAGGGATAGGAAAGGTAGCAGAATACAACAATTACTAATAGGGCATTATGTAAAATTGTGGATGTGTAACCGACGTGATTCTGCAATCTGCATTTGGGGTAAAATTGGGAGTTCATAACCCACTTCAATCTAATGTATGAAATATGACATGTCAAGAGCTTTGTAATGTTGTGAACAACCAATAAAAAAATAAAATAAAATAAAAATTAAAAAAGGCATAAATGAATGGAAATATAAAACATTTTCAAGGGTCAGAAGACACAATACTGTTAAGATGTTAATTTTCCCAAAATTGAAGTATAAATTCAGCCCATTCTCAATGAAACCATAAGTCTTGAAACCACCTCATGAAGGTAGTTCTAAAATTTATACAGGAATCAAAAAATCTGGAATAGCCAAAACAACTTTTAAAAAGAGGAACAATCAATGCTGATTATAAAGCTACAATAATCAGTTCAGTATAGTGTGGGGATAAAGACAGAAACTTAAATAAGTATATAAATTTAGATAAGTAGAGAATACAGGGGTAGCTATGCAAGTATATGGCCAATTGTTTTTCTACAAAGTTTCCAAAGCAATTCAATTGGGAAATTAATATTTTTCAATAAATTATATTGAATAAATAAATAGCAATATGCTAAAAAGAACTCAACTCTTACAAAAATTAATTCCAAATAGATCATACATCTAAATGTAAATGCTAAAACCACTAAACCATAAGGAGAAAATGTTGGTACCCCCAGGTTTGGAAAAGTTTTGTTAAATGTGTCCAAAAATATATAATATATAAATATAAAACTCAGCAAATCAGATTTCATACAAATAAAAACTTCAAAAGTCATTGTGATGAGAATAAAAAGGCAGGTCACAAACTGGGAGAACATATTTACAAAACATATCTCAGAAATGACATATGAAAATTACATCAATTCTATAATAATAATGAGACAAATAACTTGATTTTTAAATGAGCTACAAAAAAGATTTTTACTGAAAAAAGATAAACAGATGGCAAATCGGCAACTCAAACTGTGGTCAATATCATTAGTTATTAGGGAAATAGAAATTCTGATTGTGAGGCACTTTGGCTATCCCACTTTTTTTTCTTTTTCTTTTTTTTTTTTTTTTTTGTATTGGGGATTGAACTCAGGGCCTCTTAACCACAGGGCCACATCTTCAGTCCATTTTTTGTATTTTTTTTAGAGACAGGGTCTTGCTGACTTGCTAAGTGCCTCACTAAGTTGCTGAGACTGGCTTTGAACTTGAGATCCTCCTGCCTCAGCCTCCCAAGTCTCTAGGATTACAGGTGTGCACTACCACACCAGGCTCCCACTTTTTTATAAGAATTTGGTACAAGTGGAATGCTGGCAGGAATATACAATGATGCCATCACTTTGAAAAACAGTTGAGGAATATCTTCATAACTTAAAAACACCTTCCATATGCCCTACCTATTCTCCTCTTAGGAGTTGTCCAAAGAAAAAATTAAAGCATATTTCCACCAAAGAGACTTGTACACAAATGTCCATAACAGCTTAATCTGTAATAGTGAAAAACTGGAAATCACCCAAATCTCTATCAACAGTTGATCAGATTGTGGTAATATCCATATGGTGGAGAACTTGTCAGCTACACAGAGAAATGACCTAGAGGCACATGCAGTCATATGGATGGATCTGGAGATAATCATGCAGAATGAAAGAAATCGAACAGAAGAGAGGGGGCATGTTGCATTTATAAAGTGCTAGAAAATACTCTCTAATCCATAATGACTGAAAGCCCATCTGTGGTTGCCGGGATAGAGGGTGAGATGTGAAGGTGAGTGAAGGAAGAATTTCAAAGGGCAGCAGGAAGCTCTTGAGGACGCCAGGCAGCATTCAGAGTCTTTGTTGCCATGGACTCATGAGTGAATATGCAGAGTAAATTTAAGGTGCCTATACCTCATATGCACTGTGCAGAGTGTCTCATCTTCAGGTTACCCTGTGTTAATTATACCTCAGAGGGCTTTGAAAATATGTATGTTTTTATTTATTCTAAATTGTTATATATGACAGCAGAATGCATTTCAATTCATATTACACATATACAGCACAGTTTTTCAAATCTTTGGTTGTTGTACACAAAGTGGAGTCACACCATTCATGTCTTCATGCATGTATTTAGAGCAATGATATCCATCTCATTCCACCACCTTTCTCACTCCCATTCCCCCTCCCTTCCCCTCCCTCCCTTTTTCCCTATCTAGAGTTTGTCTAATTCCTCCCATGCTCCCCCCTATCCCCATTATGAATTAGCATCCGCTTATCAGAGAACATTCAGCCTTTGGTTTTTCTGGATTGGCTTACTTTGCTTAGCATGATATTCTCCAGCTCCATCCATTTACCTGCAAGTGCCATGATTTTATTCTCTTTTAATGTTGAGTAATATTCCATTGTGTATGTATACCACATTGTCTTTATCCATTCATCTACTGAAGAGCATCTAGGTTGGTTCCACAGTTTAGCTATTGTGAATTGAAAGTATGTACCGAACATATTGCCATCAAGCGTGTTTAGACATGCCTTTTGTCTTCTCTTTCACCAACCCTGGAAATGCCTTTATTTTAAGCATTTTTTCCAAACTAATATGCAAAAGTAAAAGTATCTCATTATCATTTTAAGCTGTTTCTGTGATTATAAGTGAATTTTAAAATATTCCCTTATTTTTTGCATTTTCACTTCTTTTATGAATTGTTTGCATGCTCTGCTCATTCTTGTTGGTGTATCTTCTTTGTTATTTCTTATTGTGATTATGCAAGTGTGTCTTTCCAGACTTTTCCTATTAAACAAAAATAAGATCATACTTTATATCCTATTTTGTAACCCACTTTTTACCCTAACATAATGCGGCTATCTCTCCATGTCAATAAATGTGCAGCTACATCATAGTGTTAATGGCTCAAGCTGCAATTATTAATGCTGCTTCTTAGCTTAAATCATATTTCAGTTTCAGAAAATGGAATAAGGCTCTCCCTCATTTCGAAGGAAGTTGAAAGTAACTTCACAAATCACTTTTTTATTTGCTGCAACATCACAGAATTATAGCAGATTCTTCTCTGAGTGACAACTAGAAATCCTCCCCAGCCTGAAAGGGAATTTTATGAAACTGACTTTTGCTAACTTTTTTTTTAACAGTTCCTCCAGAACGATGCTGATAATGAAATTTGCAGCTAGCCACACTTTGCCTGACAAATTATGAAGAGATCAATTTGTTCCCATTAGTCTCCACTTCATTACTATCCAAGATGAGGTCTACTCCAGGAGATAGTAAGCAACCTTTGGCTCTACTAGAAAGGTCTCTTTGTGAAGATCTTAAGAAGAGCAAATCAGCAACCTTTCCTTTAAGTTCAAAGGGAAATAGTTTGATTAAAATTAAAAGCTGTTCTTCTCAAAGGTCAGGCAAAAATTTGGTAATGTCCTATGAGAAATAAAATTACCATTTATTCAATGCAATACATTGCAGTGACATGGGGGCTGAGAATTTCCAAGTGGCACAGCTTTAAAATGAAAAGTTACGGTTTATCTAGCAATAGTAATCTATCTTCTTTGCAAGTTACCTTTGAGTGACACTTAATATCCCAGGCTCTGTCATCCAGTGGTCTGAAAGGCCTTCTCAAATTGGGATCAGCAGAACCTTACATAAAATCCTCATTCCATTCCCTTTTGGACTGCGCTTCAAACAAGCCAACCATACAAAGGAGGAAATATTCAGTCTGAAGGTCAGACTGCCTGACCGACCACACTGGCTGAGATTTTTATGTTTTGAAACCACTGATCAGAAACAAAGCTTTGTTTTTCGAAGGGAAAAGCATCAGGAATTGGGTTGAAGTAACCCGTCCGTGGCAGCCTGAGCATTTCAAGAGAATTCCCCGCCCCCTGGACTTTTTTTTTCTTTTTTCCCTGATGATTAAAAAGCCATTGAGCATTCACCAAACATCAGGAGCTCTTCTGTGCCCTACATAATTCTGGGTGCTGGTAAGAATATGAAATTAGGCACAGGTGTCCACCCGTCATCAGCCGAGTGGATGGAGAGACAGGCACATGAACAGCTCACTCCCTGGTGAGGACGATGGGGTTGGGTATAGTGAGAAAACCAAGAATTCACTGCACCATCAAAACACAGGGGCTGACTGGCAGGAGATGGAGAAGGCTCCTTCCGTGAAAGAGGCACATTTCAGCTTGAGAGAAGGAAGGGCGGCTATGGAAGTCCACCCACCCTCTCTACTCCTTGATGCATAACGCCAATGCTAGAAATAACTATTGTGAGGGATATTTTAAAATCCCAATGATCCTTAAAATAAATCAAAGGGGGAAAGTACATTTCAAGTAGCTAGACTGATGATCCTTTTTTCCATAAAGGTGATAAAAGCAATTATACCTCAACAGGAAAGCTCTCAGTGTGTCTATGGGTGTTTCCTTCCCCAATTTAACACTTTATCAAGCACCATACAAATGTTAGAGGTTTCCAATAAACTAGAAACTCACAGCTCATTTCAAAGTGAGAGGAGTCATCTGCACAGCAGGAACTTTTCCTGTGAGGAAAACCCAGAAGGAGAAGAAGAAGGGCACCCTCTAGGGCAGGCAAGGGGCATGGACCCCTAGGAAGTAGAGCAGCTCTCCTGCAGCCCTCTCTTGGAGGTCAAGGACAGGAACTTTGCAGGAATCGGAGCCTGTTATGGTTTAGATAAGACATATCCCCCAAAAGTTCACGTGTGAGACAATGCAAGAAGATTTAAAGGTGAAATGATTGGACTATGAGAGCCTCAACCCAACAGTGAATTAATCCCCTGACAGGAATTAGCTGGGTATCAACTGCAGGCTGATAGGGTGTGGATAGAGGAGGTGGGTCTCTGGGGGTATATATTTGATTTGTTGAATTTAGGCTCTCTCTGCCTCTTGGTGTAATGTCTTGAGCCCTTCCTTTTACCACACTCTTCTGCCATGATGTTCAGCCTCCCCTCAATCCTTGAAGAAGGAACCTGATGTTTATGGACTGAGATCTCTGAAACTGTGGTCACCAAATCATATTTTCCTCCTCTAAAATTGTTCTTGTCAGGTCTTTTAGTCACAGCAGTGAAAAAACTGAATATAACAGAGCCACAGAGGTTGAGGCTGAGAGGTGAAGGAGGCTGAGTTTAGTGGAGCCATTCAATTCGTGGGTACCGTCAGGGATTCAAGAAAACCTCTCAGTTACCATAGCTTTTTTGAGGTCTACAACCCAAGGGAGGATTTAGGCTTAGAGAATTAGAGCCCTGAACTAGGAGAGGAGGCTTGGTGAGCAATGTCGGATCCCTTTGAGATTTGAGTTTGTTAAGAAGGCAGAAAGGATGTGTGGGGGGAAGTGGAACTAAAACCACAGGCTGAGAGACAAAGGAAAACCTGGCTGTCCCACAGTTATTATGCTGCCTCTGAAAGGCTAGCCTTGGTGCGCAGGCTGGGTCCCTGGGGCAGGGGCAGGAACTATCTATAAATAATATGGTGATGTCCTGGCCTTATCTTATAATCCTAGATTATTTGCAAGATCTCCTGTCAGACACTCTGGAGCTCACAATATGGGAGGAGGAGAGAGAGCTGGCCCCCTGTATTTGGGACAAATATGTTAAAATAATTGAAAGATAAAAGATATCATCCCCATAATAATAACAGAATGAGGGATAACTGGCATCCCTCAAGTAGAGACCAAGGGTACAAAATAATTAAAGCTATATTAGGAAAGAATATTTCTTTAAATAAAGGCAGAATTGAATCTGTACATTGGAAGAACATTCCACATATATCAAGTTGTAGGAAATTGGATGCAGAACCAGCACCACCAAGGGAGATCCTGATAAGTTGCTGAATAAAAAAAAAAAATAGAATTCCTTAGACATTTGAAAAAGAAGGAATAACAAAAAAAAATTTAAAAGGCAGATGAATAAGGTCAGCCTCCTGTTTCTTTATAGCAACATTAAAATCTAGAAAATGAAATAGAACACTGTGAATTTCTGTGGGGGAAAAAAAAACTGTGATCTGAACATTGTAGGCCTCAGCAAGGTGTTGCTCAAGTAGAAAGGTGTCAGACATGCATTCACAGGCCTGCAAGACTTCAGAGAATACAAGGCCCATTAGTCCCTTACAAAAAAGAAAAATTTTTTTTGATCACAAAAATTTGATGAATGGAGTTGTGACCAGTGGACCATCGTGAGCACTGAGCTTGCATGCTTAAATGGATTCTGCAGTAGTTGATTATGTCAACTGGACGGAATACCCATATGAAGCATTATTTCCAGGTGTGTCTGTCAGGGTGTTTCCATATTGATGAGCATTTGAATCTGTGGACTCAGTAGATTGTCCTACACAATGTGGTGGGCATCCTCCAATCCCTGGAGCGCCTGGATAGAACAAAAGGCAGAAGAAGGGCAATTTCACTTCTTCTAGCTCCTGCCTGCACTCTGGAGCTGGGACATCTCAGCTCATCTCCTGCTCTTAGACTGGGATTTACACCCTCAGCTCCCTTGGTTCTCAGGCCTTGAGGCTCAGACTGAATTATACCACTGGCTCTCCAGGGAGTCCAGCTTGCAGAGGAAGATCACAGGGCTCCTCAGCATCCATAGTCACATGTGTCAATTCCTTATAATCTCAGTATCTCTCCTCTGCCTCTTTTTCTCTCATTATCTCTCTCCCCATATATGCATACATATGATGTATATGAATATGTAGAGGTTGATACATATATACATATATATGTGTTACACACACACACACACACACACACACACACACACACACATACACACACATACACATCCAATTGGTTGTTTTGTCTGAAGAACCCTAATACAGGAGCCAGACAAAGAGATAGGTAGATAGACAGACACACATACATATATATGTGTGTGTGTGTACACATACCAATTAGGAGAAGATTTATAAAAGAAAGAAATAATATAAGCTATATGGTTAATAGTGGTTATCTTTGAAGATGAAGGTCATCAAAGGAGATGGAAGAAGCAATTTATTTTTTAATTGAGGTGTGGTTTACATGTCATAAAGTATATTTAAGTATATTTAATTAATCATTTGATTAATTTTGATCTATTTTGACAAATGTGTAAGCCCATGTAATCATTATTAAAAAAAACAGTGAAAAAAATATAGAATGTTTTCACTACATCCTGAAATTTCCCTCATTCCTCCTTCAGTCAGTTCTCCAGACACCAGAAGCAACCATTGTTTGATTTCGCCAGCTGCTTAGACATTTTTGAAAATGATTCATAGGTGTTTTCTTTCTTTCAATTTGTTTTAAAGATTTGTCTGTATTGCATATATTATATTTTTTATTGTTGAATAGTATTCCATGGATATCCCACAATGTGTTTATATATATATATATATATATATATATATATATATATATATATATATTCTCCTGTTGACTTTTGTCTATTATAAATGAAGTTACCATGCACACTTTTTTAAAAAAAAATATTTATTTTTTAGTTCTAAGTGGAAACAATATCTTTATTTTACATTTATGGTGCTGAGGATCAAACCCAGTGCCTCACACATGCTAGGCAAGTACTCTACCACTTAGCCACAACCCCAGCACATTATTATGCACGCTCTTCCCTCTTGGATAAATACCTAATGACAGATTGGTATATAACGAAGTTGATATATGTTATCTCCATAAGAAAAGGCTTTTCAGTTTTCCTAGTGGTCACATCATTTTGACAGTCTCAAGATTCAGCATTCTCTCCAACATTGTTAGACTTTTAAATTTTAATCAAGCTAGTGATTGTTAGGTGGTATCTCTTTACAATTTTAACTTGTGCTTTTCTGATAACTACTAATTCTGAGCTTTTTCTTTTTCTTTTTAATGTGCTTACTAGCAATTCCCACACCTTCCCTTGGAAACGATCTGTTCAAAACTGTTTTGAAAATATTTTCTCCAAGTTTGTGGCTTTCCTTTGAACTGTCTGAAGAATTTCTTCGGAAGAGCAGATGTTTTTAATTTTAATGAAGTCCAATTTATCGATTTTTTTCTCACTTTAGGTAGTTCTTCAGAGAAAATTTGCTTACTATGAAGTCAAGAAAATATCCTCTATCTTCTAGAAGCTAGGTAGTATTCACCTGTGCTTCTAGGTGTGGACACATCTTGAATAATTTTTTAAGTGTGGCATGAGTTAGGCTTAAGGTTTACAAATTGTTTTAAATGTACAAATTAATTGTCCACTTGTGTAAAAAACAGAATTTCCCCTTCTTGTTAAATTACATCATTGTTATTAATGAAAGTCAATTTGCTACATGTATATGGATTATTACAAGATTTGTTTATCTACCCTAAGAAGAAAAGCAAAAGCAAAAAATGAAAACAAACAAAAAATACATGACTCTGATAACTATAGCTTTATCAGTCCTAAAATTAAGTAGGATGTCTTCCAACTTTGTTCTAATTTTTTGAAAGGTTTTATCTATTCTAAATCCTTAGCAGTTTCATGTAATTTTAAAATCAGCTTGTCATTTTAAAAAAAATGTGAGGGGTATGATTTGATTGGGATTATATTCAACTTATAGATCAATTTAAGAACAAACATTTTGGGGGGTTTTTTGAAAATTACCAATTTTTTGAAATATTTATTTTTTTGAAATTGTACACAATAACTCTTATTTATTTTTATGTGGTGCTGAGGATCGAACCCAGGGCCTTGCACATGCAAGGCGAGCACTCTACAGCTGAGCCATAACCTTAGCCCCTGAAATTACCAATTTAAAAAAATATATATTT
Source organism: Spermophilus citellus (assembly GCF_964194105.1). Classification (NCBI taxonomy): domain Eukaryota; kingdom Metazoa; phylum Chordata; class Mammalia; order Rodentia; family Sciuridae; genus Spermophilus; species Spermophilus citellus. The sequence goes on along the minus strand of NC_138193.1, from coordinate 98,784,838 downwards.
TTTATTAATTCTAATCAGTTATACATGGCAGCAGAATGCATTTTGATTCATTGTACACAAATGGAGCACAACTTTTCATTTCTCTGATTGTACCCAACGTAGAGTCACGCAACATGTGCAATCCTACATACCTGGAGTAATGATGTTCCTCTCATTCCAACATCTTTCCTATCCCCAAACTCCTTCCCCTTCCCTCCCTCCCCTTGACCCAATCAAACTTCCTCCATTCTCCCCACCCCACTCCCATTATGGATAAGCAACCCCTTATCAGAAAGAACATTCAGCCTTTGGTTTTTTGGGATTGGCTTACTTCACTTAGCATGATATTCTCCAACTCCAACCATTTTACCTGCAAATGCCATAATTTTATTCTCTTTTAATGCTGTGTGATATTCCATTGTGTGTGTGTGTGTGTGTGTGTGTGTGTCACGGTTTCTTTTTTTTTTTTTAGTGAGAGAGGGGAGAGAGAGAGAGAGAGAGAGAGAGAGAGAGAGAGAGAGAGAATTTTTAATATTTATTTCTTAGTTCTCGGCGGACACAACATCTTTGTTGGTATGTGGTGCTGAGGATCGAACCCGGGCCGCACGCATGCCAGGCGAGCATGCTACCGCCTGAGCCACATCCCCAGCCCCATGTCACAGTTTCTTTATCCATTCATCTATTGAAGGGCATCTAGGTTGCTTCCACAGTTTAGTTATTATTAATTGAGTTTCTATAAACACTGATGTGGCTGCATTACTATAGTAGGCTGATTTTAAGTACTTTGGGTATAGACCAAGGAGTGGGATAGCTGATTCAAATGGTGGTTCCATTCCAAGTTTTCTAAGGAATCTCCATACTGCTTTCTAGAGTGGATGCACCAATTTGAAGTACCAACAGCAATGTATGAGTGTGCCATTTTCTCCACATCCTCACCAACACTTATTGTTGTTTGTATTCTTTTTTTTATATTTTATTTTATTTTATTGTTGGTCGTTCAAAACATTACAAAGTTCTTAATATATCATATTTCACAATTTGATTCAAGTGGGTTATGAACTCCCATTTTTACCCCGTATACCGATTGCTGTATCACATCAGTTACACTTCCATTGATTTACATATTGCCATTCTAGTGACTGATGTATTCTGCTGTTTATCCTATTCTCTACTATCCCCCTTCCCCTCCCCTCCCCTCCCCTTTTCTCTCTCTACCCCCTCTACTGTAAATCATTTCTTCACTTGTATTATTTTTCTCTTACCCCTCCTTTCCTCTTATATGTAATTGTGTATGACCCTGAGGCTCACCTTCCAATTCCATGCGATTTCCCTTCTCTCTCCCTTTCCCTCCCACCTATCATCCCTGTTTAATGTTAATCTTCTTCTCAAGCTCTTCGTCTCTACCCTGTCCTTGGTCACTCCCCTTATATCAAAGAAGTCATTTGGCATTTGTTTTTTGAGGATTGGCTAGCTTCGCTTAGCATAATCTGCTCTAATGCCATCCATTTCCCTCCAAATTCTATGATTTTGTCATTTCTTAATGCAGAGTAATACTCCATTGTGTATAAATGCCACATTTTTTTATCCATTCATCTATTGAAGGGCATCTAGGTTGGTTCCACAATCTTGCTATCGTGAATTGTGCTGCTATGAACATCGATGTAGCAGTGTCCCTGTAGCATGCTCTTGTTAGGTCTTTAGGGAATAGACCGAGAAGGGGAATAGCTGGGTCAAATGGTGGTTCCATTCCCAGCTTTCCAAGAAATCTCCATACTGCTTTCCAAATTGGCTGCACCAATTTGCAGTCCCACCAACAATGAACAAGTGTACCCTTTTCCCCGCATCCTCGCCAGCACTTGTTGTTGTTGGACTTCATAATGGCTGCCAATCTTACTGGAGTGAGATGGTATCTTAAGGTGGTTTTGATTTGCATTTCTCTGACTGCTAGAGATGGTGAGCATTTTTTCATGTAGTTGTTAATTGATTGTATGTCCTCCTCTGAGAAGTGTCTGTTCAGGTCCTTGGCCCATTTGTTGATTGGGTTGTTTGTTATCTTATTATCTAATTTTTTGAGTTCTTTGTATACTCTGGATATTAGGGCTCTATCTGAAGTGTGTGGAGTAAAGATTTGTTCCCAGGATGTAGGCTCCCTGTTTATCTCTCTTATTGTTTCTTTTGCTGAGAAAAAACTTTTTAGTTTGAGTAAGTCCCATTTGTTGATGCTAGTTGTTAACTCTTGCGCTATGGGTGTCCTATTGAGGAATTTGGAGCCCGACCCCACAGTATGTAGATCATAGCCAACTTTTTCTTCTATCAGACGCCGTGTCTCTGATTTAATATCGAGCTCCTTAATCCATTTTGAGTTAACTTTTGTGCATGGCGAGAGAAGGGGATTCAGTTTCATTTTGATGCAAATGGATTTCCAGTTTTCCCAGCACCATTTGTTGAAGATGCTATCCTTCCTCCATTGCATGCTTTTAGCCCCTTTATCAAATATAAGATAGTTGTAGTTTTGTGGATTGGTTACTGTGTCCTCTATTCTGTACCATTGGTCCACCCGCCTGTTTTGGTACCAGTACCATGCTGTTTTTGTTACTATTGCTCTGTAGTATAGTTTGAAGTCTGGTATCGCTATACCGCCTGATTCACACTTCCTGCTTAGCATTGTTTTTGCTAGTCTGGGTCTTTTATTATTCCATATGAATTTCATGATTGTTTTATCTATTTCTACAAGAAATGCTGTTGGGATTTTGATTGGGATAGCATTGAGCTTATAGAGAACTTTTGGTAATATCGCCATTTTGATGATGTTAGTTCTGCCTATCCATGAACAGGGAATATTTTTCCATCTTCTGAGGTCTTCTTCTATATCTCTCTTTAGGGTTCTGTAGTTTTCATTGTATAGGACTTTCACCTCTTTTGTGAGTTTAATTCCCAAGTATTTTATTTTTGGGGGGGATATTGTGAATGGAGTAGTTGTCCTCATTTCCGTTTCAGAGGCTTTGCCGCTGATATACAAGAATGCATTTGATTTATGCGTGTTGATTTTATATCCTGCCACTTTGCTGAATTCATTTATTAGCTCTAATAGTTTCTTTGTAGACTCTTTTGGGTCTGTTAGGTATAGAATCATATCATCTGCAAATAGTGATAATTTAAGTTCTTCTTTTCCTATTTTTACGCCTTTAATTTCTTTCGTCTAATTGCTCTGGCCAGTGTTTCGAGGACTATGTTGAACAGAAGTGGTGAGAGAGGGCATCCCTGTCTTGTACCAGATCTTAGAGGGAATGCCTTCACTTTTTCTCCATTCAGAATGATGCTGGCCTGTGGCTTATCATAGATAGCTTTTACAATGTTGAGGTAGGATCCTGTTATCCCTAATTTTTCTAGAGTTTTGAACATAAAGGGATGCTGTACTTTGTCGAATGCTTTTTCTGCATCTATCGAGATGATCATATGGTTCTTATTTTTAAGTCTATTGATGTGGTGAATAACATTTATTGATTTCCGTATATTGAACCAGCCTTGCATCCCAGGGATGAATCCTACTTGATCATGGTGTATAATTTTTTTGATATGATTTTGAATCCGATTCGCCAGAATTTTATTGAGGATTTTTGCATCTAGGTTCATTAGAGATATTGGTCTGTAGTTTTCTTTCTTTGAAGTGTCTCTGTCTGGTTTAGGCATCAGGGTGATGTTGGCCTCGTAGAATGTATTTGGAAGTTCTCCCTCTTTTTCTATTTCCTGGAATAGCTTGAAAAGTATTGGTGTTAGTTCCTCTTTAAAGGTTTTGTAAAACTCTGCTGTATACCCATCCGGTCCTGGGCTTTTCTTAGTTGGTAGTCTTTTGATGTTTCTTCTATTTCCTCTATTGTTATTGGTCTGTTTAGGTTGTCTATATCTTCCTGACTCAATCTGGGCAGATCATATGACTTAAGAAATTTATCGATGCCTTCACTATCTTCTATTCTATTGGAGTATAAGGATTCAAAATAATTTCTGATTATCTTCTGTATTTCTGAAGTGTCTGTTGTGATATTGCCTTTTTCATCCCGTATGCTAGTAATTTGGGTTCTCTCTCTTCTTCTCTTTGTTAGCATGGCTAAGGGTCTGTCGATTTTATTTATTTTTTCAAAGAACCAACTTTTGGTTTTGTCAATTTTTTCAATTGTTTCTTTTGTTTCGATTTCATTAATTTCCACTCTGATTTTAATTATTTCTTGCCTTCTACTTCTTTTGCTATTGTTTTGCTCTTCTTTTTCTAGGATTTTGAGATGAAATATGAGATCATTTATTTGTTGGTTTTTTCTTTTTTTAAGGAATGAGCTCCAAGCAATGAATTTTCCTCTTAGAACTGCTTTCATTGTGTCCCATAGATTCCGATATGTTGTGTCTGTGTTTTCATTTAACTCTAAGAAGTTTTTAATTTCCTCCTTAATGTCTTCTATAACCCATTGATCATTCAGTAACCTATTGTTCATTCTCCAAGTGATGCATGATTTTTCCTTCCTTCTTTTATTGTTGATTTTCAGTTTCATTCCATTATGATCAGATAAGATGCATGGTATTATCTCTACTCCTTTATATTGTCTAAGAGTTGCCCTGTGACATAATATATGATCTATTTTTGAGAAGGATCCATGTGCTGCTGAGAAAAAAGTGTAACTACTTGATGTTGGGTGGTATATTCAATATATGTCAATTAAGTCTAGGTTGTTAATTGTGTTATTGAGTTCTATAGTTTCCTTATTTAACTTTTGTTTGGAAGACTATACTTTCAGGGATAATTTCTATAGTATGTTGTTTGTATTCTTGATGACTGCCATTCTGACTGGCATGAGATGAAATCTTAGAGTAGTTTTTATTTGCATTTCTCTAATTACCAGAGATGTTGAACCTTTTTTCATATATTTGTTGATCAATTGTGTACCTTCTTCTAAGAAATGTCTGTTCAGCTCCTGAGCCCATTTATTGATCAGGTTGTTTGGGGGGGGGGGGTTGTGTGTGTGAGTGTGTTAAGTTTTTTGAGCTCTTTCTATATCCTGGAGATTAGTGCTCTATCTGATGTGCATGTGGCAAAAATTTTCTCTCATTCTGTAGGATCTCTCTTTACTTCATTGAGTGTTTCTTTTTCTGAGAGGAAGCTTTTAAGTTTGAATCCATCCCATTTATTGATTCTTGATTTTGTTTCTTGTGCTTTAGGAGTCTTATTAGGGAAGTCGGGGCCTATTCATATGTGATGAAAATTTGGGCCTACTTTTTCTTTTATTAAGCATACGGTCTCTGGTCTAATTCACAGATCCTTGATCTACTTTGAGTTGAGTTTTACGCATGGTGACAGATAGGGGTTTATTTTCATTTTGTTGCATATGGATTTCCAGTTTTTCCAGCACCATTTGTTGAAGAAGCTCTCTTTTCTCCAATGTATGCTTTTGGTGCCTTTGTCTAGTATGAGATAACTGTATTTATGTGGGTTTGTCTCTGTGTGTTCTCTTCTGTACCATTGGTCTACATGTCAATTTTGGTGCCAATTCCATACCATTTTTGTTACTATAGCTTTGTAGCATAGTTTAAGGTCTGGTATTGCGATGCCTGCTGCTTCACTCTTCTTGCTAAGGATTGCTTTGGCTATTCTGGGTCTCTTATTATTCCAAATGAATTTCATGATTGCTTTCTCTTTTCTATAAGGAAAGATGTTGGGATTTTAATTGGAATTGCATTGGATCTGTATAGAGATTTGGGTAGTATGGGTGGTATAATTTTGACAATATTAATTCTTCCTATCCAAGAGCATGAGAGATCTTTCCATATTCTTAGGTCTTCTTCTATTTCTTTCTTCAGTATTCTGTAGCTTTCATTGTAGAGATCTTTCACCTCTTTTGGGAAATAGATTTCCAAGTGTATTTTTTGAAGTTATTGTGAATGTGTTACTTGTCCTAATTATCCTTTCAGAGGATTCATCACTGATGTATAAAAATGCATTTGATATATGGGTATTTATTTTATATACTGCTACTTTGCTGAATTCACTTATTAGTTCTAGAAGTTTTCTGGTGGAGTTTTTTGGATCCTCTAAATATAGAATCATATCATCAGAAAATAATGATAGTTTGAGTTCTTCTTTTCCTATTCATATCCCTTTAACTTCTTTCATCTAATTGCTCTGGCTAGAGCTTCAAAAATTATGTCAAATAGAAGTGGTAAAAGAGGGCATATCCTGTCTTGTTCTAGTTTTTACAGGGAATGTTCCCAATTTTTCTCCATTTAGAATGATGTTGTCCTTGGGTTTAGCATAGATAGCTTTTACAATGTTGCTGTATGTTCCTATGATCCCTAGTTTTTCTAGTGTTTTGAACCTGAAAAGGTGCTGTATTTTGTCAAATGCTTTTTCTGCATCAATTGATATCATAGTATGATTCTTATCTTTAAGCCTGTTGATGTGATATGACATTTATTGATTTCCATATGTTGAACCAACCTTGCATCCCTGGAATGAACCCCAATTGATTATGGTGCACTATTCTTTTTAGTATGTTTTTGTATGCAATTTGTCATTATTGAGAATTTTTGCATCTATGTTCATCAGGGATATTGGTGTGAAATTTTCTTTCCTTGATGTGTTTATGCCTAGTTTGGGTATCAGGATGATACTAGCTTCACAGAATGAGTTTGGAAGGGTACTCTCCTTTTCTATTTCATGGAATAATTTGAGGAGTTAGTGGTATTACTTCTTCTTGGTAGGTTTTGTAGAACTTGGCTGTGAATCTGGTCCCTGGCTTTTCTTAGTTGGTAGACTTTTGATGGCATCTTCTTTTTCCTTCCTTGAAATTTAGCTGTTTGAATTGTGTAGGTCCTCCTGACTCAGTTTGGATTGATCCTATGCCTCTAGAAATTTGCTGGTGTCTTCGAGATTTTCTATTTTACTGGAGTATAAATTTTCAATATAGTTTCTAGTTGTCTTCTGTATTTCAATAATGTCTGCTATGATATTTCTTTTTTCATCACAAATTTTAGTAATTTTTCTCTCTCCTTTTTTATCAGAGTGGCTAAGGGTTTGTCAATTTTATTTATTTTTTTCATAAAACCAGCTTTTTGTTTTGTCAATTTTTTTAATTTTTTCTTTTGTTTCAACTTTATTGATTTCTGCCCTGATTTTAATTATTTTCTGTTTTCTACTACTTTTGGTGTTTGTTTGTTCTTCTTTTTCTAGGGCTTTGAGATGTAATCACAGTTTGTTTATTTGTTGACTTTTTATTCTTTTAGTGAATGAGCTTAATGCAATGAACTTCCCTCTCAGCATTGCCTTCAAAGTGTCCCAGAAATTCTGATACATTTCATCGGAGTTCTCATTTACCTCTAAGAAATTTTTAATCTCTTCCCTGATGTCTTCTGTTATCTATGTGTCATTAAATAGCATATTATTTTGTCTCCAGCTGTTCAAGTAGCTTCCTTTTTTGTTTTTTATCATTGGTTTCTAATTTCATTCTATTATGGTCAGATAGAATGCAGGGTAGTATCTCTATTTTTTGTATTTGCTAAGACTTGCTTTGTGGCATAATATATGATCTGTTTTGGAGAAGAATCCATATGCTGCTGAAAAGAAAGTATATTTGCTCGCTGATGGATGAAATATTCTATATGTCTGTTAAGTCTAAATTATTGATTGTTTTATTGAGTTCTATAGTTTCTTTGTTTAGTTTTTGTTTGGAAGATATGGTGAAAGAGGTGTATTAAAGGCACCCAGTATTATTGTGTTGTGGTCTATTTGATTCTTGTAGTCAAGAAGGTTTTATTTGATATACATAGATGCCCCATTGTTTGGGGCATAGACAATTATGATTGTTTTGTCTTGTTGATATATGATTCCCTTAAGCAGTATGAAATGTCCTTCTTTATCCCTTTTCTCTAGCTTTGGTTTGAAGTCCACTTTATCTTATATGAGGTTGGAAACCCCTATTTGTTTACGCAGTCCATGTGAGTGATATGTTTTTTCCCACTCTTTCACCTTCAATCTGTGGATGTCTTTTCCTGTGAGATGAGTCTTTTGAAGGCAGAATATTATTGGGTCTTTTTTCTTTAATCCAATCTGTCAGTCTATGTCTTTTAATTTATGAATTTAGGCCATTCACATTCAGGGTTATTATTAAAATATGATTTGTATTCCTGGTCATTTTGGCTTATTTTTGGTTTTTAACTTGACTTGGTTTCTCTTTTGATTGGCCTGTCCTTCAGTGTAGTTTCTCCCTTTGCAGATTTTCATTGTTGTTTTTCATTTCCTCCTCATGGAATATTTTGCTGAGAATGTTCTGTAGTGCAGGCTTTCTCACTGTAAATTCTTTTAACTTTTGTTTATCATGAAATATTTTTATTTCATCACCAACTATGAAGCTTAATTTTGCTGGATATAAAATTCTTGGTTGGCATCCATTTTCTTTCAGAGCTTGGTATACATTATTCCAGGATCTCCTGGCTTTGAGGATCTGGGTTGAAAAATCTGCTGAGATACAAATTTGTCTCCCCCTATATGTAATCTTACTCCTCTTTCTGTGGCCTTTAAGATTTTATCATTATTCTGTATGCTAGGCATTTTCATTATAATGTGCCTTGATGTAGATCTGCTGTAATTTTTACATTTGGTGTCCTGTAAGCTTCTTGTATTGGATTTTCCAATTCATTTTTCACATTTGGAAAATTTTCTGATATTATTTCATGGAAGAGATTGTGCATTCCTTTGGTTTGAATCTCTGTGCCTTCCTCTATCCTGATTAATCTTAGATTTTGTCTTTTGATGCTATCCCATATTTCTCGGATGTTCTGATCATGGGTTCTTACCATCTTCACAGTGTGGTCAACTTTATTTTCAAGATTGTATATTTTGTCTTCATTATCTGAGGTTCTGTCTTCCAAGTGATCTAGTCTGTTGGTGATGCTTTCTATTGAGATTTTTATTTGGTTTATTGTTTTCTTCATTTCAAGGATTTCTGATTTTTTTTTCAGAATCTCTATCTCTTTCTTGACATACTCTCTTGCTACCGTATTTTCTCCCTTATCTCTTTGTTGGTATGAGCAATGGTTGCCTGTATTTGTCTCTTATCTCTTTGTTAGAATGATTAATTTTTGCCTGTATTTGCTCTCATACATCATTCTTTAATTTGCACATCATTTTAATTACGTACATCCTGAACTCCTTCTCTGACATTTCATCCACTATGCTTTCAATAGATTCTATTATTGTAATACCTTGGTTTGTTTGGGACACTTTCTTCCCTTTTTTATTCATGTTGTCTATGTGTCTTCCTTTCTTTCAGTGTGGATCTGAGGTATAGCAGTTTTTACCCTACAATCTTGTAGGGTCCCTGAAGATTATCTGTGCCTTACGTTGGTGTTGGGCTTCCAGTCCTCGGCTGGTGTCCCAAGATGGATGCTACTATAACTAAAGATGGTGATAGCAGTAGTGGAAGTAACTCAAGATAGCAGTGGGGTGACTCAAGATGGATGGGGCTGAAAGGGCAGGACTTACATTGGCTTTGGGCTGCCTGTTCAGAGATGCAGTGCTGTGGTATGCCATGCTGCAGCAGGCAGCTGCCTCCAGACCCTGTCTGTTCTCCCAAGGTGGAGGTTACAACCTGGGGAAGACTATGGCAATGTTCCAAGATGGAGGCTGGGGGAACTACGACTTAGTAAATGGGGAACCACAGCATAATCGTCCACCCTGGGTAGGGTGGTCCTGGGCCTGACCTGGGTCTGGGCTCCTACACGGGTCTGTAGGGGTAGTCCTGGGCCTAACCTGGGCCTAGGCTCCCTTATGGGTTGGCAGGGGTGGTTCTGGGCCTGGGTTCAGGCCAGAACAAACATTTTAATACAACTGGGTCTTTTAATGTATTAACATGGCCTATTTCTCCATTTATTAGGTCTTCTTTCATTTATCTGTTCCATGTTTTTTATTAGGCAGTGTAAAGACCTAGCACACCTTATATTAAACATATTTCCATGTACTATATCTCTTAAGTTTAATTTTAGGTAAAATGATAGTTTCATTCCTTTTAATTTTTATTATTTTTTTGCTAAAATACAGAGGTAAAAATTAATTTTTTACCTATGGAATAGCTTTCATCCTATGGAATAGCTAAATTCATTCATTTGCTCTAGTTTCTTTTTTTTCCTCAAATGGATTTCTAGGACTTTTCCACATATATTATCACATCTTCTCAACAGTTTTACTTCTTCCTCTCCAATTCTTTTCATTTTTTCATACCTTATTGTACTGACTAGGACCAATGCAATAAAGAAGAATAGAAGGAAGGGGGTGGGTGTCTTTGCCTTGCTCCTTGGAGAAAAGGAAGTATTTGATCTTTCAGTATATAATGTCCAATGTTTAATGTATGATTTTGCTATCAGTTTTTCATAAATTCCTTTTAACAGACCACAAAGTTCCCTTTAATTTCTAGTTTGTCAACAGTTTTTATCATGAATAGATGTTCATTTTCTACATCCTTTGGTAAGACAATGTGGGAATTTATTAGTCTGATGACCCTGTGCCCAACATTGATTTCTAATGTTAAAAAACTGTGTATTCTTGGGACTAATCATAATTGGTCCTTTTTATGTATTATTAGATTTGATTTGCAGAAAACTTGCTGATGATTTTTGTGCCTTTGTATGTAAGGTTATTGGCCTATAGGCTTTTGTTTGTTTGTTGTTTGTTTTTTGTCTTTTGTGGGGTTTTTTTGTTTTTGTTTTTGTTTTTTGTCCTTAATAGGTTTGGCTCTTTGGGTTGTCTTTATTGCTTGCTTTCTATTTTATTGATTTCTGCTTTAATCTCTTTTATGTCCTTCCATCTTAGTTTGATGCTAATTTAGTCTTTATTTTCTAGCTTCTTTAGGTAGAAGCTTAAATCATTGATTTTAAACACTTCTTCATTCCCAATGTAAGCATTCAAAGGTACAAATTCCCTTTACAAATTAGTTTAGCTACATCTTACACATTTTGTTTATTTATAATTTAGTGGTCATTTTGCTTGAAATATTTTCTTATTTTTCTTGTAATTTCTTCTTTGACCAATCAGTTTCTTATAAGTATAATCTTGTTTCCAAAAACTAGAGGATTTTCTATACATTTAATTTCAAACCCTTGCTATTTACTGAGTCCTGTTTTATCATCCAGAATGGCTTAGGGACTATTCCATTTGCAATCAGAGGATGTGGAAGAATTTTTCTAAAGCTGTCAAATAGGGTCAATTTGGATGACATTGTTGTTCAAGCATTCTACATCCTTACTGACTGTTCCATCAATAACTAAGCTATGGATGTTAAAAATCTCAATTTATGGCTATTGATTTCTCTACATTTCTCTGTAGTTTTCTCAATTTTGGTTCAGGTATTTTTGTTTTCAGTTTAACAGTAGCAATTTGCTTCTTTTACAGTTTACTGTGGTAAATCTGGTGTACCACAAGCAGAACATATTTAAGGTGTGCAATTTGATAACTTTCCACATATGTATGTACGTTAGAAACCATTGCCAAAATCAAGATAATTAATGCCTCCATTATTCCAAAAAGTTTCTTCATGCCCTTTGTGCCAGGCTTTCTTCACTCTTTCCCCACCTCCAGTTATTTTCTCTCTCTCTCTCTCTCTCTCTCTCTCTCTCTCTCTCTCTCTCTCTCCCTCCCTCCCTCCCTCCCTCTCCCTCTCTCTCCCCACACACACACAAAAAAAAGTTTTCATTTTCTATAATTTTGCATACACGGAAAAATATAGCATATACTCATTCTTGTCTGGAATCTTCTACTCTGGAAAATTAGAGATTCATTCATGTTGTTTTATGTACCAGTCATTTATTCCTTTGTGTTGTTGAGTTTGTAGTCTATTACATAGATATACTTACTTAGCTATTCATCTACTGATGGATATTTTGGTTGTTTCTCTTTTTTTCTTTTTTTTTTTGGGGGGGTACATAATAGTTATATAGAATAGTGGGTTTCATCTTGGAATATTTTCACGTGCATAAAAAATATTTTAATCAATTTTCTTCCCCACTTGATCATCTCAACAGATACAGAAAAAGCCTTCTACAAAATTCAACACCCATTCATGATGTTAAAAAGAAAGAAAAGCTAGGCATGGTGGTGCACGTCTGTGATTCCAGCAACTCAGGAAGCTAAGGCAGAATAGTCACAAATTCAGAGCTGGCCTCAGTAACTCAGTGAGGCCCTAAGCAACTTAGCACAACCCTGTATCAAAAAATAAAAAGGGGGCTGGGGCTCATCAGTAGTGCACTTGCCTGGCAGGTGTGAGGCACTGGGTTCAATTCTCAGCACCACATATAAATAAATACATACATAAAATAAAGGTCTATCAACAACTAAAAAATATTTTCAAGAAATAAATAAATAAAAAGGGTTGGGGAGGTGGCTCAGTGGTTAAGTCACCTGGGTTCAATTCCCAGTACCAAAATTAAAATAAAAAATAAAAATTTTTAAAGTTTTAAAATATTTTAAAATGAAGAAACTAGGATAGAAGGAACTTGCCTTAACATCTTGAAGGCTATAGATAACAAACCCAGAAGCCAACATCAGGCCGAATAGGTAAAAACTGAAAGTGTTTCCTCTAAAATCAAGAATAAAACAAGGATGCCCATTCTCACTAGTCTTATTTAATACAGTATTTGAAACATTATCCAGAGCAATTAGGCAAGAGAAGGAAATTAAAAGAATACATACAGGAAAGGAATAAGTCAAATTGTCAAAACATCCCTGTATGCAGATGATATAGTCATACTTAAAAGATCCTAAAAGCTCCACCAGAAGATTTATATAACTAATAAACAGATTCATTGAAGTGGCAGGATATAACATCGACATGCAAAAGTCTATATGCAATAATGCATCTGCTGAGAAAGAAAAACAATTCCATTCACAATAGCTTTAAAAAAATAGAGTAATTAGGAATACATGTAACCAAAGAAGTGAAAGATCTCTACTAGGATGCCGCAGTCTCGGCTGGGCACAGAATCACGAGCCACCACACAGCTTTGTAGATTCAAACAGCAATTCTTTATTCCCGAACTCACGCCGGCCTCCACACACGTTCTGGGGCAATCCCAGTTCTGCTGCCACCCAATTCACCTCCTCCACAAGGCTTTTTTCCCAAAAATGCTCTCTGAATCTCACGAGAACTCCAAGGGAGCTCAGGTAGCAGGAACGCCCCATTTCCAGCAGCAATAATCCTCAACATCGAACTTCCCTAAAACCCAAGGTCTTAAACTGGGAACGCCCTAAACCCAAGGACCGGGATACTATACTTCCTCAAACTGCAGGATACACCCTAATCCTGGATCCACCCTGGTCATTGAGCAGGGTCACCTTTCTCAAACACACATGCAAGGTCAACAGCGAAATTAACATGGGGTACGCTGGCAAGGCAATTTCGATGCGTCATTTCTACTTGGTAATGGCCCTCAGCACTAGGAAAATCACTGGATGTTGAAAAAAAGAAATCAAAGAAGACACTAGAAGATGGAAAGACCTTCCATGTTCATGGATAGGCAGAATTAATATTATTAAAACAGGAATACTACCAAAAACAATCTACAGATTCAGTGAAATTCCCATCAAAATACTAATGATATTCTTCTCAGAACTAAGGGGGAAAATTCTAAAATGTATACAGAAGAATAAAATACCTAGAAAAAAAAGAAATTCTGAGCAAAAAGAGTTAAGCTGGTGGCATCATAATACCTAATTTCAAGTTATACTACAGAGCCAGAATAACAAAACATCTTGTTACTGGCATAAAATTAGACATGTAGGCCAATGGAGTGGTATAAAAGTCACAAAGATAAATTCACAAAGCTACAACTATCTGATTCTTGACAAAGTCGCCAAAAATTTATGTTAGAGAAAAGACAGCCTCTTTAACAACTGGGACTGGGAAAACTGGATATGTGATATAAAGATTGAAAATAGATCCCTATATCCCAACCTGCAAAAGTGTCAACTCAAAATAGATCAAAGGACTTCTAATAAGGCCAGAAATTTTTCAATTAGTACAAAAGGATATAAGAGAAACACTCCAACATATAGGCATAGATAATGAATTCCTCAAAGGACTCCAATAATCAGGAAATAATATCAAGAATCTTTTGGGGGGCTGGGGGTGTGGCTCAAGCGGTAGCGCGCTCACCTGGCATGCGTGCGGCCCGGGTTCGATCCTCAGCACCACATACCAACAAAGATGTTGTGTCTGCCGAGAAGTAAAAAATAAATATTAAAAAAAAAAGAATCTTTTGGGTTGTTCCTAGTAGTGTTGCTATAGACATTTCTGGACAAGTATTTGTGTGGATGTGTACCTTCATATCTCTTGGATAAGAAGCTGGGAATGGAATAGGTGGGTTGCATGATAGGTGTCCACATATTACAAAATCATCAAATTCACGAGGCCCTGGACTTGATGCCCAGCATTGCCAAATTTTTCAAAAATGACTATAACATTTTACATTCTTTCCAGTAGTTAGGAAGAGTCCAGTTGCTCCTCATCCTTGCCAACAATTAATAGTCTTTTTTATTTTTAGCCATTGCAGTGGGTGTGTTGTGATATGTCACTGTGGCTTTAATTGCATTTCTTTAATGACTGATGATGTGAAGCGTCTTTTCATGTACTCATGGGCCATCCATATATCTTCTTTGGTAAAGAGTTTGCACAAATTCTTTGCCTGTTTTTTTAATTAGGACATTTGTCTTTTATAATTGAGTTGGAGGATTTTTCACATGTTCTTCATAAAAATTATTTGTAAGAATGTATTTTGCAAACTTTTTCTTAAAGTCTCATTTGGCTTGCCTTTCTTTTTTAAAAATAAAAGCTTTTCCTTTTAAAAATTTATGATTTTATGTCAATATTTTTTTATTTTGGGGACACATCTAGAAATCCTGGCCAGCCCCAAAAGTACTAAGATTTTTCTCTTATGTTTTCTCTCCAAAATGTTATAGTTTATGTGTTGCATTTAGGTCTATAATCCCACTTCAAATTTATTTTTGTATATCATAAGCAGAAAGGGTCAAAATCCATTTTCCACATACTGTGCTTATTCTGTCACCATCTGTTGAAAAAAATAGTCATTTCCCCCTCATATTACTAGCCATTTCCCCATCGAGTGCTTGAGCCGTTATTTTAAAAAATCAATTGATCAAGTACAGGGACATGCATTTATCTGCTGTCTATTCTGTTCCATGTATTTAAATGCATATATTTATGTCATTACTATACTTTTTGATTACTATAGCTTTTTAATGTTTTTAATCAAACTTGCTTCTAGTTTTCAAAATTTTTGAGTATTCTAAATCCTATGCATTTCTGTATAAATTTTAGAATCAGCTCATAAATTAATAGAAGATTAAGACTTCTGGGATTTCATTGGACTTTTATGTTGAATCTTCACATCAAATTGAGGAGAACTGTCATCTTCAAACTACTGTGTCTTTGATTCATTACTGGACACCCTTGGTCTCCATTTATTTATGTCCTCTTTAATGCTCTCAACAATGCTCTATAATTTCAATATACAGTTTGCACAACTTTTGTCAAATTTATCCCTATGTGTTTCAAATTTTAAAACTACCATAAAGGAACAATATTTTAAAATTTTTCAAGTAGGTGAACAGTACACTTTACTACTTTCTTTGAAATTCGGATACTTTTAATTTCTTTTTCTTGCTTAATGCACTAACTAGCTCCTCTAATGCAATGCCAATGGCATATAAGAACAGACATTTCTGCTTTGTTTCCAATCTCCGGTGGAAAGTATTAATTCTTCTAGGATTAAGCATATTTGCTGTGGGTTACTTCTATTTCCAGTGTTTCATAGTTTTTACCATGAATATCAATAATGATATCATTAATGTATTAATTTAGATGTTCAGAGTTTTTTTGTTGTTTTTATTCTCTTAATATGATGAATTACATTTATTGATTTTCAAATATTGAATGAACATTACATTTTGTAGTTCAACTTCATTTGGTCACAGAACATAATTCTTTGTTGAGTCAGCTAGCTAAAATTCAGAATTTTTCATCCATTTTTATGAAGGATATTGGTTTGCCAATTTCTTTCCATATAAATATCTATCTCTCATTTTGTTGTCAGCGTGATGATACTGGGCATATAGATTTAGTGGGGATGTGCTCCCTCTTCTATAATTTCTTAGAAGGATTTGTGCAAAAATGGTATTGTTATCTTTTCTTGGACTCATTGGGGATGGTGGCACACACCTCTGATCTCTGTTACTCAAGAGGCTAAGGCAAAAGGGTCACAAGTTCAGGTTGCAGCCTTGTTAACTTAGTGATACTTTGTCTCAAAATTAAGAAAAAGAAGGACTGAAGGTGTAGCTTAATGGTAGAGCACCCCTGGAATCACCAATGAAGGAATTTTGACCATTTTTAAGGGAATTCTGGGAATTCCCTTAATATAAGTATTGACTTTCTTTACTAGATAAATAGCTTTTTAGATTATCTACTTCTTCTAGAATAAACTTTGGTAGTTTGTCTTTTGAGGAGTCTGCACACTTTATCTAAATTGTGACACTTACGAGCATAAAGTTGTTCTTACTATTCCTGTGTTACAGTTTAATATTTGTAGAATCTTTAAAGATGTTCACCCTCTCCTTTGAATTAGTGGCAATTTGTACTTTTTATATTTTATTATAGCTCCATATGGCTTCAGAATTGTCATTTTCATTGATCTTCTTACAGAACCACTGTTTAATTTCATTGATTATTATTTTTCATTCTATTTCATTTATTTCTGCTCTTATCTTCAGACTTCGTTTTGTCTGATTATTTTGGCTTTCATTTTCTATTCTTTTTCCAGATTTCAAGATGTAAGCTTAAATCAAGGGTCAGCCAGTCTTTTCATAAAGGAATAGAGAGTCATTATTTTAGGCTTTGAGATTCATACCTCTAATCACCTCTATTGTAGCATGAAAGCATCCACAATACATAAATGAATGACATGAATGGGTTCCAATAAAACTTTATTCACAAATAAAACAGGCAGTAGGCTGGATTTGACCCATCTGCTACAGTTTGACAGTCTCCAGTTTAGGTTGTTGATTTGAAGTTTTTCTTCTTTTCTAATATTCACAGTACTATAAATTTCCCTCTAAGGTTTGTTTTAGGTGCACTCCAAAAATTTTAAAATCATATTTTCATTTTCATTCAGTTCAAAATATTTTCTAATTAATTTTATTTCTTCTTTGACTTAAGGAATGTTTTAAAATGTGTTATTCAGTTTCTCAATATTTGGGGATTTTCCAGATGTCTTACTGTGATTGAGTTCTAATTTAAATCAGATCTGGTCATAGAACATGCTTGGCATAATTTGAATTATTTTTAATATAATAAGACTTGTTTTATGGCCCAGAATATAAATTTGGTGAAATTAAATGGATTTTATGGCCAATATTATAGTTTTTCTTGGAAAATGTTCGAAGTGCACCTGAAATGACTTTCTATGCTGCTTTCTTTGAGTGAAATGTTCTATAAATGTCAATCAGGTAGTTGACAGTGTTATTTAATTCCTCTATATCATTTCGGATTTTATGTCTACTTCTTAATCAAGTACCAAAAGGGGGAGTAATCTCAAACTATTGTAATAATTTATTGACTTATTTTGCTTCTATTAATTTTGCTTCCTGTATTTTAAAGCTCAACTTTAGAAGCATAAACATTTTTTGTTATTTTCTATTGATACCATTTCCTATTTTTCAATAGGAAATGATCCCATTTACCACCGATACCTTGCTTATTCTAGTTTATATTACACAAAATAGCCACTTCCTTTTCCTTTTGATTATCGTTAGTTCCTATGGAATATCTTTTCTCTATTTTTTTGCTATTAATGTATTTGTGAATTTTTTATAAAAAGTATCTTTGAGATTTTATTTTGTCTCTCATAGTTATAGTTATTTCCTTTCATTATCATAGTTAGCTGTGACCCTCATCTGGTTTTTAGGGGTTGTTTTCTATTTTTATAGCATGTATCCTAAGTTTATCACAGTTGTCAAGTAGAGTATTATCACTTCAAGTAATATATTATCACTTCATACATAATATAAGAATATTCCCCTTCCCTCCCAGGCTCTTTACTATTTTATTTCTATATGTTATAAATCCCCAAATAAGATTTTATTACTTTTATTCTAAACAATAAAATTACCTTTTAAGGAGTTTTCTTAAATAAGAGAAAGTCTTTACATCTTGCCTACATAGTTTTCATTTCCCATGTTCTTCATGCCTTTGAGTAGATTCAGATTTTCATTATGTTCCTTCTGCCTGAAGGACTTGTTTTTGTTTTTGTTTTTTAACTTATCCTGTAGTTCAGATATGCCAGCAATAACTTCCTTAAGCATTTGTATGCCTGCAAAAGTATTTTTGCTGTGTATATAAAAATCAGCTATGTTTTTTCCTTTCCATAATTTGAACACTTTGATCTACTATCTGTTGGATTGCATTTTTTTCCAATGAGGAGTCTGTTATCAGCCTGATTGGTGTGCCTGAGACTCTCTTGCTACTTTGAGATGTTCTTCATCACTGCTCTGGAGTACTTTGATTTTTATTCACTGTAGTATAGTTTTCTTTATGTGCTTGTACTTGGGATTTTTTGAGAATCTTGAAACTATGGGCTTAATCTTTTTTTATCAAATAAAAACAATTGGTTTTTTTTCATTATTTCTCCAAATATTTTTCTGAGCCCCCCTGTTTCAGGAACTCCAATGATGTGATGGACTCCTTCAAATCCTCCCACATTTTGCTGGTGCTCTGAGTCTACTTTCAGCCTCTGTATTTCTGTGTTGAATTATAAATGGTCTGCATGTCTCTATCTTCAAATTCAGTTGTCTTTTTTTCTGCAATGTGATATCTGCTGTTATTCCCACCCAGTATCTTTTTACATCAAATACTGTATTTTGCATCTTTACAAGTTTAACTTGGGTCTTTTTCATGTTTTTCTTTTCCAATCTGGTATTCACAGCAGTCAGAAAACTTGTTCTTTAAGAGGTCAGATAGTAAATATGTTAGGCTTTGTGGGCCATAAATGCTGTGTTTCCTGCAAGGAAGGATGGAAGGAAGACAGAGGAAGGAAATGGGAAGGGTGGTCTGTGGGTGGGAGGGAGAGAGAGAAAGAATTGATTTCTGGCCCTCAGATCACACAAAAACAGGCTCCAGACTGGACTTGGCCCAGAGGTCTTGCTTGAAAATACTTGCTCTTTCTTCCTGAACACAGGAGCACATTTCTAACAACCATCCTTGACTGTTCACTCAAACATCTGTGTCATTTCCAGGTCTGTTTAGATTGATTGATTCTCTCATTATGGCTATATTTTCCTGATTCTTTGCATACCTGGTAATTTTGGTATTGAGTTGCAAAAACTGTGAATTTTACTTTGTTTTTTACTTGATATTTTTGTATTTCTTTAAATATTATTGAGCATTGCCCTGGGACCCAGTTAAGTTGCTTGGAAACAGCTTGATCCTTTCAAGAATTTCTTTTAAGATTATTTTAGGCAGAACTAAGGTAGCCTTTAACCAAGGGCTAATTTTGGCCCACCACGGAAGCAATAACTGGATACTTAACAAGCTGAACACTTTGCCTGATGCCTGACCCTGCCATGAATTTTTCCTGGTTGGCAGGGTGCAGTCCATTCTGGACCCCATGTGATCTAGCATTGGTCCTCTTGCTCCTTTCTGGTGGTCTTTTCTGGGTCTTGGGATGTTTCCTTGCAGGCAGGAAACCATTGACCATTACTAGGCTGAACCCCCAGAAGAACCCCCGAGAAATCTCGGGCTCTCTCTCCATGAAACTGTCCTTTCCCTACTATTTACCATTTCACATTTAAGATTACCTGGAAGGACTGACTTGACTTTCATTTCCAACTTTCCCTGCTACTTGTCATACATGTGTGGCTTTTTCTTTTTAAAATTTAGCAAGGTTTGCCTGGCTGGTGGTATTGCAGGTGGGATTTTCAGCATTTAAAAAATATTCAGGGCTGATACTATATTTCAAATTAAAGTGTGAGCCATCTCAAAGAGAGTTATGTCCAATTATTCCAAATCATTTTGTCATTTGAACTAAACACAAATAGGTGAGAGTCGAATGGGAAGTCATGAAGTGGACACTGTGCTGCTGGCTGCTTCCTGCTCTACTCTCAGCCCTGAAGCAAGCTGTCCCTTGCATTATTTGGGGGAACATCAGTTGAAAAGTTTGAGAAGAAATGTCTCACAATACCCTTCTAGGACTCACCTGAAGACAGGCCCAGCCCCATCTGTGCTCTGATGAGCCCCCAAGTTCCATTTGGGGAGACCGACCCCTGGTCCTTCCATGCCTTTTCTACATACATAGGCAATGATGTCCAGGAGCCAGCCTAGGTAGAGTCCTCAGTCAGTCAGTGTTCGGGGACTTGACTTCTACTCTCAGTCTCCAAGAACCATTCTCTTCCTTGATTTGACTTCCTCCCACAAAGCAGTACAGTGCCATTGCCATCCCACCGTTCACACATTTGGCTACAAATTCCTAACTCAGTCTCTACTGGAGGGAACAGGTGTGACTCCGTTGCTTTCTTCCTAGCCATGCTTGAAGAACCTGTTCTGGTAACCACGTACATGCTCAGTCAGGACTTCTAGAACACTTAGATATAAGAAACGTAATACTACTTTATCTTTCCACATCGTGTTTAACTGACTCTCGTTCTCAACTAACCAGGATGGGAGCTAACCCAGCCTATCATTTTAAGAGCTTCCCTCCCCTTTGCAAAGTATGTTTGTTCTTAAATGCTTGGAGCTTCTGCTATGCTTGGAAAAGGAAGGGTGTTTTGTTTGCTGATCTATGATTCTGGTCCTTACTCTTTTCAGTCATCACCACATCTGTGCTCAGGTCACTCCTCACCGTGATTTTACAAATGAATACAGGCCAGGCCACAGACACTCCTGCTGCTGGTATTAAGGCCTCTGTACCTCCCCTCCTTGGGCTGGCATGGGAGGCAATGTCAATTTCTACATTTTTCATAGACACCAAAACCCAAGGCCCCTTTCCAGTCCCCCCTTCTCCAACACTGCCTCCTCCACCTCTTGAACAGATGCTCCATCCCTAACACCATTAACCTGAAGCATAAAAGTCATTTACTCATTCCTGAGGACAGTGAGGGGTAGTGCATTCATTTAGGTTCTTAAAAAGCAGATATCAAAACAGACTTGGAAAGAGAGAGCAGAAGAATGAGGGGGAGATCTTCAGCCCATTAAATAGATCTGACATCTCCAAAAGGACAGAAGGGAGGAGGATTAAGAAAGGAAGAGCCTTGGACTGAGGCGCTGTCTCAGGAAAAGTTAGGCAAGGTCATTGGAAAGCCTTGGACCCAAGCCATCTACTGGAGCAGTCCTGCCTCTTGCTGGGGTGAGCTGCCTTGTCCTCTGAGTCATGCTCAGTCATGAGCTGGGAGCAGCCTTCAGGAAGTGTAGACTTTGTGTCGGTGCAGAATAGATCCAAAAAGACCTTGAAAATAACTCCCAGATTGACTGTAGCTTCTTAATTCCATCTCCTATTAGTCATAGAAGTGAGCACCCATTGATTATCACCTTTGATTTATCCCTTCCACAATGACCAAGACAGAGATCTCACCACTCTCACCATGAGCCACCCGGCCAGTGACCTCACACCCCATTAAAAGCCCTCCCACACACTGGCTGTGCCTGCTTTCCATGGGAATGACAACTGTCATACAATACTTGACAGGCAGAACTCTTTGTTTGAATTGCATGAACCACAGAAAACCATACCTTCTATGATTAAAAACAAGTCCAGTGTTGTTATAAAGACCACTAAATATACTACCAGACACATTAACAGCAGAATATAGCTGCAGAAATGTCTGCAGTTGTGGGCATCATGGCTCTGGGTTCCCTGACAGCTGCCCAGCAGTAAGAGACTCTGGAGCATTAAAGGATGTAAGCTTGCCCGGATGGGTGAGCATAGGTTCTATGCCTACTTAGATGGATCTCTGAGGGTGCTATTGTCTGAAGAGTTGTGTTCTCACAAAACTCATGTGTTGAATCCTCACTCCCAAGTGGTGGTATTATGAAGTTGGGACTTTAAGAGAAGGTTAGATCTGAGAGCAGAGCCTTCATGAGTCAGATTAGTGTTCTCATAAAACAGAACTCAAGAGAACTAGCTAGTCCCTTCCACCACAAGAGGATGCACTGAGAAGGTTCCATTTAGGAAGCAGAGAATGGGCCCTCATCAGACACTGAATCTGCTGGTGCCTTAATCTTAGACTTTCCTGCCTCTCTAACTGTAAGATATAAATGTCTGTTGTTTATAGTTACTGTTCTGTTGTTGTGTTTTTGTTGTTGTTGTTGTTATAACCACCCAAATGGACTCAGAAAGCAAAGCCAAATTAGCTCAATGGACCTTTCGGACTACATGAATAATTAACAAAGCCAAAATGGCAGAGACTATACCACCAGAACTTGGGCAACTTCACACATCCTCAGAAAACCTCCTAGAGGACCACACCTCATTGGGTAAACCCAGACAGAGAAGTAAAGCCAAAACCAAACTCCATTCTTTCTAGACACCCTCTCCTGTGTGTGTGTGTGTGTGTGTGTGTGTGTGTGTGTGTGTGTGTAAGCTCTTGGGTCAGATATCTTGCTCTTTCAGCAAAGCTGTCATTATCTAAATCTGGCACGTAATAAATACCACTGAAGACCTAATTGGCTTTTGTTTCTGGTAATAAACTCTGCCTCCCGGTCATTCAAATGCCTTAGAAACAGCTTTCCACCAATGAAGTCTCTGTGGCCCTCCAGCTGTGCATCTGCCACCTGCAGCTGGACTCTCCCGAGGTGAAAGCAGGGCAGCGCCCACCCAGAGAGATCAGCCCAAGGCTCTGATGACCTCCTACACGATGCCAGAATTCAGAGTTAATTCCCAAGGATATTTATCAGTGGTATATCTTGGAGGCACTTTAGCTTGCAGAAGGAACAACTGGCTACTTTCAAAACTGTTTCCTACTTATTTAGTAAGTTGATTTATTCATCATCTACCTATTGAGGCCAAGCTCTGTGCCAAGCCCTCTACTGGGCATCTGAGGTATAAGATCAAGGATGAACAACGGACTATGGAAACAGTCTTAGGGAGGAGCCTGGAGCTGGATTCTGGTCATGGTAGTGAAAAGGAAGGGACAGGGGTGGATTCGAGAGATATTTAAGAGGATTAAAACTCAACTACCTTTGAGCATATACCATATACCAGGCAGAGCTCACTACATAATTTGCAGGACTTGTAGCATCATGAAAATCTAGGGTCACTTTTCCAAAAGTAGAAAATGCTTCTTTCTTCTTTGCTCTGTCTCTTGATCTCTCTGGATCACAACATAATTCCAGCAGGTTCAGCAAGGCTAACAGAAGTTCTTAAGCCAAAGCCAAGTAACAGAGAAAACTTGCTTTTTACTGGAATGGAAACACATTGGGGGTATTCAGGGGGAAGTGTAGACCCTCACAGGTACCTGGGCCCCCACCAGGTGGCTTAGTGCCACATTCCAACAAGCTCTCACTGAGGGTAGCAGAAATTTCTGAGTCAAGAGAATCCATGCTTGGGGTATGATGGAAAGGTGGGACCCCTAGTGCATGTACCATTGTAACAGTGGACTTCTGTGTCACTGCAAAACACAAGTTCAAAGATGGTATTATTAAAACATTCAAGTCAGCAACCACATAGCATCAAATCCCAGGGGCAGGGTCCATCTGAGCACAGGGCCTTTATAGCTGCACTGCTCCCAGGCCTGCAAAGCCAGCTCTGATGCTATTAGACTTTATGATACAAGAATGAGTGAGGCTCAGTTCCCACCCTACCTACTACCATGACAAGGCAAGGAAATATGGGGGACACTCTTGACACCTAAAGGGAAGTTTGACAGAGCTAGTGAGATCTAATTGAAGTGTAAACTCTTATTAATGTTGGTGGAAAGGGGAAGTGGAGCAAAGGTACTTGCTGCAGAAGGAATAGCACATGTAAAGTTCTCGAGATGAGGCAAGAGAGAGCAAGGTACATCTGGGCACCTGTAACTGCTACAGCTTGGAGAAAAGTAATGAGCAGAAATGAGACCAGAGGGGCAAATGGCATAGATCAGAAAGGGCCACAAAAAAACATATTACAGATTTTTAAAAATTTATTCCAAAAATAAGGTGGGGGAAACTGTAAGAAATTTCAAGATAAGGTTATAGGCAAATTTCACTATGGAAAGCTTTCTTTATCACGCATCCTACTGGACTGCAACTGAGCAGAACTGGAGTCAAGGAGGCCACTTAAAAGACTGGCCCAGTACCCCTGGCGGACAGGACTAGGAAAGTTGCCATAGGATTGGAGAGAGATTGAGGGAGAAAAACTACAGGACATAATGGACCGTTGAACACACATAACAGGCAAGAGTCAGGAGAGATCACAGCGGAGGTCCATATTCCTGAGCTTGGACCCTGTGACTGGTGGGAGAGCCAGAGATTACAGGGAAAGGGGCAGACTACAGGTGAAGAGGGCAAGATCTCAATTTTTCTATGTTCTTCTGTGGATGCTCAGAGGAGATCCAAGAGGGATGACTGTCGGGCACTGGGATAAAGAGCTCTGGCTACGGAGAGGATTCAGGCTTAGGCAGCATGCGATTATTTCCTGCTTGTCTTTGGTAATTATTGTGTGGTGAATTGTGTCCCCCCAAATGATGTTGAAATCCTGTCTCCCAGGATCTATGAATGAGCCCTTACTTGGAAATAGAGTCTTTGCAAATGAGAAAGTTAAGATGAGGTAATTAAGGTAGGCCTGAATCCATAGGTGTGTGTCCTTGTACAAGAGTAAATTTGCACATAAAGACAGACCCAGGCACAGGGGAGAAGGCTTTGTGAACAGGAAGGCAGAGATTGGGGTGATATATTCACAAGCCAAGGGGCACCATGTGGCCAGAAAACTGCCAGAAGACAGAAGAACCCCCCGAAACTAACACAATAAGGAAGAAATGGGGAGGGGGGTCTTTGTAACAGTCCCAACATCCACAAGGGAGCACTTGCCTCTCTGGACAAGTAGCACCACCCCTCATGCTTTGCAGGGGCTGCCAGGATTGCACAGCAAGGAGGCTGGTCTGCAAGACCCAAAAAACTCCCAGGGAAGCGGGCTTGTTATCTGCCTTCTTCACCCACGGTCTAATTTTTATTTTCCTTCTCACATCAAGAGAAAGTTCAGACTCTCTAGTGCTAAGGCATCAGAAAGACAGTTTCTAGAAGACCTCATGCTAGGTGCCAGCATTTCTCCTCTTGGAGTCCCTCACCCCCTTCTGCTGCAGATGTACCCCAAATCTGCTTCTTTGTACCCCAAAATGCTGATCTCCCAGCTGCTTCCTCCCTTCCCCCAGCATGGCTGCCCTCCTTCCTGCCTGCCCTGGTAATTCCCATCATATATCTCTGTGACTGATGAATAGGAAGTTAATCAGAGTGCAGTCGCCTGTGCCTTCGACTCATGGACTCATTTTGAGGTGTCTTAATTGAACCGTCTCCCTGGGAAAGATGAACTGTAGATAACAATCTGGAAGGCTTGTGCGAAAGGTAAAGAGATGATCCTTCTAAAACGAATATATGTCAGAGTCAGATGACAGGAACCTTAGGTTCACCCAAATCATTCAGTCAGCCAGTCATTCACTCAACAAATATTTACTGTGGGTCCCACATCATGCTGGGAGCTGGAGGGCATGTGCTTGTCCTTAGGTCTCCAGGAATTCAGGCTTCGGGAGGTCACTGCCCTCAAGCTACTTCCTCTGCCTTTATGTCCTTCAGAAAGCTGAAGGATTCCCTAAGACACCAAAGAGCGGATAGGCTGAGAAAGTGACCATGTGTAAAAGTACTCTATGCATTAGTGTCTTCACCCTCTAGAAAGAACCTAAGGAGACTCCAGCAGACACTGGCAAGTTATTTTCCAAACTGATTCTCTTTTTTTCCAAGACAGAGCTATCCGGTTACATTCCTGCCCTTCCTTGCAATTGGGTCTGCCAGCTCTGGCCGGTGGGAATAAGAGCAGAATTCATGGATGCTTCTCCAACCTAGGTCCAACCTAGAGAACGTTCCAAACAGTCTTTCCCCTCTTTCCCTACTCTACAAGCAAGGCCACAGACAAAACTTGGGAAGGCTCCAAAGCCCCAGGAAATAGAAGAGGTACAAGAAGGAAGGATCCTCGGAGCAGAGCCCCCACTGAGACAGCCATGGATGACCAATACACTGGATGTGAGATACTAAGTCTCTGAGATTTGGGGGTACTTGTTACAATAATTTACTTTCCCAGGTTACACAGGGCATGGGAGGAAAGGGATACTCCCTTGAGCATGGTGCCCCTGCATCCAGAAATTCAGTTCCATTAGCACCAGGTACATTCAGCCCAACGCTCAGCAGTTAGCACACATCTGCAAAAGGCATGACCCCTTCAGAGAGGGCATCAAAAAGCAATGACTTCCTCTCATTGGCAAAAGCTATGCCCAGGTGAAGCCAAGCTCTGAGATTCAAATTTCACTCCCAATTATCTCAAAGAGCAAATGAGCCCATTCTACTCCCCCTGATCAAGGGAAATTAAAAGCTAGGTCTGCAGTCACTGGAGTCAGGGGACTTCTCAGACTCTCTCTAACTTCTGCTCAGACGTCTCTGGTCATTCAAAATCAGATAAGGACAAAGGCCAACTTTAACTAAAGGTAAATTCCATCCAGTGTCTGTTGTCAGGAAGAATAATTAGTGAAGGCAATCAGTTCTGTTTATTCTTCTGTCACAAGGACAGATCACTCGTTACCTTCAGCAATCTATGTATCACCATTCTAGATGTCAGGTCCAGAAAGTACTCATTTAGCCTGGGCCCCTACTATGAAATGCAACCCAGCTGATATTCAAACATGCATAAACATCATCATTTGCTAATAGTGGCTAATGGCTTTAATCACAGAATAAAACAAATCAATAATTAACCTTAGCAGTAGAAGTGCTACTGGATTCAAAAATAATGAATTCGCTAATGGCTCTTGCTACCATTAATACATATATGTCAAGGTAAATATGCACAAGTATGCCCATTTGCAAGTAGCAAACCTATTCATAAATGATCAGATTATGATTCAAATTGGGCTATGTCTTGAAGGAGAGTAAAAAGTAACACATCCATCAAGTTATCACTAATTTATGAAGAAAACCCTAAGCTGATATTTAAAATCATTTATTTACCACTCCAAACTCCATTATGTGCCTGGTTTATGTAAGAACCAAGCAGCAAAAAATAGCAGAGTCGCCCCTCCAGTTTAGTGAGCCCAGGTTCCAGGAGAGAAGGTAGTTACAGCAAAACATGATCATGGCTCTAACCTAGGGAGGCTGGAAACTGGGGCACCCATGGACAGAGACACAGACCTGCAAGGGGTGGGGGCTAGAAAAGATCATTCTTCTGATAAAGATGACACTTGACTTAGGGCTCAAAGGATAAGTCAGGTTGACAGATGGACAAAGAGCAGAAAGCCCAAAGAAAAATAAAAGAACATGATGTGTCCAATTCATGGCAAGTATATCCATGTGGCTACAAAGCTGGGTGGCTATAGGAAGTGAGGGTGCCAGGATGGAGAGTCCCAAGAAGTCCAATCAGAAGGCCTTGGTGTTTTGCTGAGTTTTTAACTGTTTTTGCTTTGTTTTTCTTATAAACAATGAAAGCTATTGAAGGATTGACACATAAGTAATTTTAAGATACACCAGGCTTAAGAATTTTGTTTCTATGCCCTGTATAGTCAGTAGAAAGAGGTTTGGGGTTTTACTTTTGTTGTTGTTTTGGTGGGGGTTTTTGTTTTTTTGATTTTGTTTTTGTTTGGTAGCAGGGATTGAACTCAGGGGTACTTGGCCACTGAGCCACATCCCCGCCCTTATTTTGTATTTTATTTAGAGACAGGGTCTTAGTTCCTTGCTGTTGCTGAGGCTGGCTTTGAACTGATGAACTTCCTGCCTCAGCTTCCCAAGCTGCTGGAATTATAGGCATGCACCACCTCGACCAGCCCAGTTAGGGGGTTTTGTTTGGTTGGTTTTTATTTACTTTTTGAAACAGGATCTTGGTGTGTTACCAAGTTGGCCTTGAACTTCTGGACTCAAGCAATCCTGCTTCAGCCTCCTGAGCAGTTGGGGCTATAGTCATGTGCCAAAATAGGTTTTATTTGAGGAAATGTATGTCTATCTTGCTTATCTCAGCTCATAAGCAATTACCCAGAAGGCTCAAATGACAATGATTTTCACAATTTAGGAATTATTGAGCCAGACAACCTCTAGATTAATGCAGAGATTGACACCCAAAGGCTGACTGGACCCATACTTGGATCATATTTACATGTGAATATGAGATATTTTGTTTTTAGCATAAAATTTGAATAGGAACAACATCTTTTTCAGTAATGTAGCAGAGATATGGCAGATGTTATGGTTGCCGACCCAGCAGCCAACGTCCCGTTCTTCCATGATGGGCAAGATTTTGTTCCAGTGACTCATTCCTTCTCTTCCTGACTTGGATAAATTCTGACTGGTTGAAGCCAACATGAAATGGCAAAGTTCTGACCAATTACAGGAAGATGAGATCTGCTAGGGTTTCTGGGTAAAGTTTTTCTTTCAGATATAAAAAAGTGCACCCTCTCTTGTTCTGTCTCAAGAACTGCTAAGAGGCAGTCATCAGGGGAACAGGGTGAAGCCAATTCCACTTTCTAACAACAGCTAACAGGAAAATAAAAAGAGCTGGGTCCTCCACTGTCTAGTTAAGTTACCTAAGTAGCTAACTTGGAGTGATCTTACCTTCAAAGTTCTTATTTGGGATAGTGAGTCCCTTCCTGCTTAAAGCAGTTAAGTCAGAGTTCTCATTTATAGCCCAGAGCACGCTCCCCATCACAGGTGAGCTGGCACATACTAGGCTGCCATCTTGGTTGTTTACACCAGCATTCATTCCTGCTGTTTAGCACATCATCCTTCCTTGTCTGGGGGACCTATGGGAGTCTCTGCACATGCCCTGAACTTCTGAGTTCCATGTTTCCAGTTAATCCAAAAGTTTGAGTCTATAATAAGAAGCAACCAATCATAGATTGACTTGTTAATATTCATTTCTCACTTACTCTGTGCTAATCATTGTTCTGGGTGCTGAATAAAACACCTAAAAGATATTTTTTTTACTTCTAATACCTCAGAGTTTATGAGTCAATATGACAATAACAATAAAATAAGGCCAAAGTGTGACAAATGCATGAGAGCAGCTCTATATTCAACATCTGGCTTGAGTCTTTAGAAAATATTTGATAAAGGATATTCAGGAATACTTCATTTATTCTAGATAGAGCCAGGAGGATTAAAAAGAATAATAATAACTAACAAGTGAGTAGTTGGTAGGGGTCAGGCAGGTTTCTAAGTTTTCTATATGAATTCACTTATCTAATCTTCATTTTCTATATGAATTAACTTATTTAATATTCATTACAACCTATAGTTTATCTTGTTTTTCCCATTATGGATGAAGAAACTGAGGTAAGAGGTTAAGTAATCTACCAAGATCACAAATGTCTTGGACTGTGGGGCCAGTATTCATGTTCATGCAACCTGGTACCAAAACCTACATTTTTCACCATCACAGAGGAACTGATGGTTAAGAGTGGCATGAACAAAGGGCCACACAGTGAAAAGCTGAAAATAGAGAGTTCAAAGGAAAGTGCTGAGAGTAAAGGAATAAAAACTGGTTGGAGCCAAATCCCACAGAACCTAGGACTGTGAGGTTTTACTGTATTTGGAAAAGATAAATTGTGATTGCTGACTTTCAGCTCTTGGAAAAGAGGGCTAACATTATTTATCTGCATTAAACAATCCGAATATAAGATTGAGAATGAAATTTCCAAGGGTCCCTCCGGAGGCAGGAAGGCCAAGGGCATAGGCCTTGCAGAGTAGAGGGATGAAGAGGAGGGAGCAGGTTAGGGGACGGCTAGAAAGTGATGCCATAAGACTTGGTGATTCATTGTGTATATGGAATTAGAAGAGAAGAGAGGCACATCTCACTTGAGATTGGAGTGAGAATACGATGAGCTACTTTCTGAGTCAAAAAGAGCAGACTCAGCAGATGAGAAGGAGAAAACTAGTTCAGGAACATTTCAAATATTTGGAACACTGGCTGATTAGAGAAGACAACCTACAAGGTGGTAGTCATGAACTACACAGAACTGACCAGGAACTAATCTATGGAGCCACTGAGAAACCAAACATATAAAATAAAGCACTAGGAGCCCTGTGCTATTGGGACAGCCAGATACATCCTATCACCAGCATCAGTAGGTGCACCATATCATTACACATGGTAAGTCCCTGGTGTCACAGTGACAGACAGGTACACTGTGGTACTAATAGGCACACATGGTCACCATAACAGACCATCTGTGTTATAATGGGTAAATACGACAATGATATCTTGACAGACAGATACCCTGTGCCAAAATGACAGTACCATCTATCATGATGACACCCAAGCATATCAAGCATATACATAAGTATATTAACTTTTATGGTAAGTTCACCAAGTCATAGGACAAACACAGCAATTTTGAGTTGTCTTTATTTATTTATTTTTTTTTGGTAGAAAGTCTGGGAAAGTTTTATTTTTTTTTCTTTTTTTTTATTGGTTTTGAGTTGTCTTTATAGACAGCCTACCATCACATGACCTTGGTACCGTATTTATGCTGCCATAATGACATAAAGTTAGCACAAGAGAGAGTCTGTTGTATGTCAGACAAACAATATCAGAGCAAGCAAAAGACAGCACTGGTGTGACAAACTTACTGTGCCGTTGTTATAAGGGAGCTTAATAGCTGCCACTCTTGATGAAAGTGATATTACTCATGTACATAGTTATAAAGCTCCTTGATGGCTTTAAGTGAAAGCAAAGATTTGCATTTTGCTCAGGCAGCCCTTACAATAAGTGCTAAGAACTCTTTACTCAGATTAGAGGTCCCTGCGATGATTGGCACAGTCACTATCTGGTCCCATCTCTACATGGAGGTAGCTGCCAGAGAGAAACTGCAAGCTCCTCTAGAGCAAGTGTTTTTCACCATTTTATTCCCTCTTTTTAAAAAGTTATGTGGCACTCGCTATGTGCCAGGTACTTTTTTGAGTGCTTTCATATTCTAACTTTGTCCTTATAACCATCCAATGAGGTAGAAATATTATATCCACTTCACTGGCAAAGAAACTGAAGCACCAGGGGTCCATACAGCTAGTGGGCAATGAAGTTGGGATTCAAATCCAAGAAATCTGGTCCCAGATCCATGCTCCTTATTTTATTCCAGGACCCAAGCTCTTAACTTCTATACAAATACCGACTCTTCATCTGTTAAAACATTCTCAGCTATATGTAACAGAACACAACTTGAACTGGCTTGAACATTAAAAGGAATTTATTGGCCTCCATAACTGAATGAGGTGTGGCTTCAGCCAAAGCTTGATTCAAAGGCTTGAGGAATGGCAGCAGGACTTAAACTTTCTTAGTATTGGCTCTGAACTCTGCAGGCTCTCCCTGATTGTTGCCAGATGGTAGCCCACAGCTATGGGCATCTTTCTTGTTTCTAATACAGAGGAAGAACAAGGTCCATAGGTCTAATCTCAAACAAGACATTGAGATGTCTCCTGCTGATTCTTATTTTTTGATTTATTTATTTTAATTAGGTATATGTGACAGCAGAATGCATTTTGATTCATTGTACACAATTGCAGTGTAATTTTTCATTTCTCTGGTTGTACACAATTTAGCATCCACCATATGTGCAGCCATACATGTACCTAGGGTAATGATGTCCATCTCATTCCACCATCTTTCCTGTACCCATGCACCCTCCCCATCTTTTCCTCCCCTTTGCCCAAAGTTCCTCCATTCTTCCCATGCTCCCACTCCCCTGTTATGGATCAGCATCCACTTATCAGAGAGAACATTCAGCCTTTGGTTTGGGGGGATTGGCTTACTTCACTTAACATGATATTCTCCAACTCCGTCTATTTACCTGCAAATGCCATAATTTTATTTTCTTTTACTGCTGAGTAATATTCCATTGTGTATATATACCACATTTTCTTTATCTGTTTACCTATTGAAGGGCATCTAGATTGCTTCCACTGTTTAGCCATTGAGGTGGCTACATTATTATAGTTTGCTGATTTTAAGCCCTTTGGGTATAGACCAAGGACTGGGATAGCTGGGACAAATGGTGGTTCCATTCAAAGTTTTCTAAGGAATCTTCATACTGCTTTCCAGAGTGGTTGCACCAATTTGAAGCCCTACCAGCAATGTATGAGTGTGCCTTTCCTTCACATCCTCGTCAACAATTATTGTTGTCTGTATTCTTGATAACTGCCATTCTGACTGACATAAGATGAAATCTGAGAGTAGTTTTGACTTTCATTTCTCTAATTACCAGAGATATTGAACTTTTTTCATATATTTATTGATCAATCATATATCTTCTTCTGAGAAGTGTCTGTTCGGGTCCTTAGCCCATTTATTAATTAGGTTGCTTGGGGTTTTTTGATGTTAAATTTTATGAGCTCTTTCTATATCCTAGAGATTAGTGCTCTATCTGATGTGCATGTGGCAAAAATTTTCTCCCATTCTGTAGGCTCTTTATTCACCTCACTGATTGTTTCTTTTGCTAAGAAGAAGCTTTTTCGTTTGAGTCCATCCCATTTATTAATTCTTGATTTTATTTCTTACGCTTTAGGTGATTACTACTAATTCTAATTGGCCTGAATTAAGTCACCAGACTTTCACCAACTGAATCATATAACTAACTGCTGGAAGGATGGTCCATGTCAAGGCCCACACCTCCAGCTGGAGTAAGAGGAATTCCCTTCTAAACCACAGCCATCAGAAATTTCCTTTTGGCAGAGGAAAGAGGGGAATAAATCCTGAGTAGGAAACCTACAAATGTCCATTTTGCCATCTTATCCCTACCACCTAGATTAGTACCTAGCACAGAGTAAATGCTCAGGATGTTTTTACTATTTGGATACATGAATAGATGGAAAATTCCTAGTTAGGATAGAAGAACTGCAATGGGTCAATTTCAAACTTTAGAAACTCCAAATTAGTTCCCAGGAAGAGTTGTTGGCCATAGAACCAGAAGAAGGAGGCACTGACTGAGAGGTCTGGCCTGAATGAGACGCTTCCCCCTAGGACTCACAAGTTTGCCTACAAAACATCTTTAGTGGTTATAATTAGGTTGTCAGTTTGGATGACTGTTCTTGACTCTCAGAGAGGAAGGTTGATTTACACCTCCTCAGTGAGCATAGTGAGTTCATTTCTGTACCTGAGAGTGGGCCTCCAGATTAGAATTACATAAGGTTCAACTGCCTCTACCTTGAGCCCACCTTGGTCCCTGGGAACTTCCTATGGAAACTATTGTGTCCCCACCTTTACTTGAAAGCCTCTAAGGTTTGGTTCAAGCATATTTTAAATGTTTCGTTGTGGATTTGATTTGAGTATGTTTCATTCTGGAGCACTTAGAAGGTCACTAGGGAAGAAGAATATACTGTCCATTAAAGGGAAATGTGCTTTCTTCCTTTGCAGTATGGAACATAAAAGGCCAAATGCACTCAACCCTACCCCTCTTAAATGAATTGCCCACCTGTACAAATTGGACCAAGAATAATTGAAGGACCCTGCAGGCATGTGCATTATAGTGGCCCTGGTTCCTTCATGTCCCTCACGCTGCACGCTGGGTCCCACGGGTTCCTTGGAGCTGATTGATGAACAGCATATTTTGATTCAATTTTCAACTTTGGCTCCAATAGCCCTTGTGAGGCATGACTTGCCACAGTGGAACTTAAGATCTGTTCCATGTCAAACTCTAGTCCCTGCCTCATCATATCAAAAGAGACCAATAAGATGGAAAGAGAGATTCTTTGAATCATGGAAAACTCTGAGAAAGTGTAGTGTCAAACACTTAATAGTAAAATTGAGAAACATAAAATGCAAAAGCAGAAATAACTTGCCCAGAGCCACACTGGGATAAAAACCTAAACCAGAACAGAAACCTCCCAACCCCAGACCAAGTCTTCGCCACAGTTCTGCATAAGCCTTCCAAGCATGATTTTGTAAAATGTCCATCACATTCCTTATGCTGCACCCCTGAAGGTGTTTTTGTGTCTGTGTGTATGTGCACACATGTGCAGGAAAAAGGCATAAGAAAGAGAGAAGATATGAATTCCTTCAGAGGACATTCATGGGACATAACCGAGTGGCCCTGCAACCTGGAGATTTCCACTTATTTAGAGAGATCAGAGAGAACTAAAGCTATGACAGCCCACTCTGAGCATCAGGACACAAAGCCATTCCTACCGAAAACCCAAAGGAGCTCAAGGCTCAGACTCCGGAATGCAATTTCCTAACATCTTTTCCCGCCTCCTGCAGAGGTTCCTCCCTTCCCCCAGCAGTGCTCCAGTGGTCAGACAAGCAAGGACTAGTGGCTAATGGCTAGGGAAATAAGGTGAAAATCTGTCATGCCCTCTTTTTCAGTGTCTCTGCCCTTGTTTAAAAGCTATTTCATTACATTAAAAGACCCAAGACACTTGTAACTATATTGAAAATCAAAGTCACTTAGGAACAGAGAAAGCAGAGATGGCTAGAATCTGGTTTGGAGAGTGGTACAAGTACAGAAAGTGGTCACCAAAGTCACGGTGATTGCCAGCTTTTCTTGGTCATCCCTGCCAAGTGTGGCTGGAAATGGAGACTCTCTAGAACCTTCTTAACTCCCAAGGATCATCACTCCTCCACATCATGGGAGCAGATAACTGATGGCTTGCTGTACAATGATAGCCAGACACACCTCAAAGTCTCTGGAATATGTCTCTCTCTGGACAAGTATTCACCATGTTCTGCATAGGCCTCTGCTCTTCCCTTTTGTTTTAAAGTCCCTTGAGGCTACAGAGAGAGAAGGCATCATCTTTCTATGCCCTCCAGGCCCTGCAGAAGGCTCTGCCCAGGATCAGGGCTCAGGTAACAAGGCATTATGTGTTGTTTAACCTTCTGAGAAAGAATACATTCAGTGATTATGATGTGTGGGCATCGTCGAGTGTGCCTACGCAAACCAAGATGGCTACGGCATCATTGGGCAACATTACCTCACAGGGTCATCAAATATGCAGTTCGACAATAACCAAACTGTCAGTATGTGGAACACAACTGCATTTGAACCACATTTGCTTCATTCTCATCACACCTCCTTCTCAAGAGTCCAGACATTCAGCTCATGATACCTTTGTCCTGCTGGGTTGTAACTTGACTGTGAGTACGAACATCTTACCTCCACTGGGATTGAAACCCCCCAAAGGTAAAGCTATCCTTCCTTAGCACTTCCTGGTCTACTGCAGTGCCAGGAGGTAGAACACCCCAGCAAATGACTGAAAAAAAGAAGCTTCTGTCTCAGTGGAGGCTCCACTGTCTACGTCCACCCTAGCAGATATCCAATGGATATTCATCTATGGAAATGTCTGCTCAACCCTTCCTTTCAGAAAGCCACGGGAGGAATCAATTCATCCTTTGCACAGACGCACATAGTCTGTCTACAGAAATCTAGGACAAGAGTTAAACAAATCTGGTTAGAAATTCCTTGTCTATAGAAGTCACAGTGTGTTTTTCCAAGTGCAAGGAAAGAGAAGAGACATTTTCTGGTCAAATCTCAAGTCACATTAGGCAATTAAACTCAGGGGGCCTGTTGTAAGGTCAGAAGTGAGCAGAGCCAACTTTCCAAACAAAGTTGGCATACATTAAAAGGAACAATGCTTAGAGTATCCAAAGATGAAAATAAATAACTGAAGAATGATGTTTCAGGAACTCAGATTTAACTCAGCAAGTGACAGTTTAGCAAGATGAACTGTGAGCTGGGCAACGGGACAGAGCGTGAGCTCATCCTTCAGCCACCCACAGCTTGACCCAGCCTGCTGTGGGTGAGGGAGGTGGAGCTCGGATCAGCTTTTTAAAAGGTGGAGAGAAATGGATATGACTGGGCTGACCCCAGGGTCCCGAGGAAAGACTTACTGGGATACCTAATGTCGCTGGTTCCGGATAAGACATGATTTTGAGGTGGGAGTTGTGGGGGAGGCGGCTACAGAAGAAGGATAGAAATACAATTTGTCAAGTTTTTAAATTGTGCTAAAAATCCAGTACAGTTTGGCTGAGTAAGGGCTTGAAATTTCATCAGTCCTATGAACCATCCCCAGAGTGGAAAGGAAGGGGCTGGGGGTGATTATGTCAAGAAGTCAGCAATTTAAAAAATACTGTCCCGCAGCTGGACACAGCCAAGCTCGCATTTCAGTGCAAACTGCATTCCTTTTAAGGGCCAGGATTTTAAAGAATGTGCTTTCCAGCCTCTCCCACAAGCTCACACAGGCAAAGCTAGGCAGAAGGAGCAGTGTGCAGCGAGATGTGTTTTTCTCATTACTCTCAGATGCTTTCAGAGGCTTGCTCACCACTCCTCCTTCTTGGCACCTTTCCCAGGCAAGAGGGCTTGGCTGGAGGGCTGCAGAGGGGAACACACAGTGGAAGGAGGGTGAAAGGAAAGGTGTTCTGTTCTGGTCTGGCTAGCCTGAGGATTCACTGAATAGCATCCGATCAGGTTCACAAGGAGTGTGGAAATCAAGGGGAGACTGCTGCCCTGACTCAGAAATCCACCTATCTGCCCTCAGATGTTAGAAAGACTCAAATCTGAACATTGCTGGAGGTGGCCTGGCCTGCATTCATTCACTCACTCACTCATTCCTTTAACAAATGCCTCTCAAAACCTCTTTACCCAACACACCTAAAGGAAATTGTGTCAGCCCTGAAACCACATCTCCCAGGATCACAAAGCAATCACTTGTAATGATTTTCTGGTCATGGCTATGATGCTTTGCTGAACTCTGCCATGTCTCTTCCTGGAGTTGAAAGGAGGGGACTGAGCATCTGAAAGACTAGGGATGTCCTTGGCCATATTTTATGCTTTCTGACACTCAAGCAGTAAATGCAGATAGAACAAAATTACGCAGAGCTCTGCACGCTGGGAAATGTCTGGCTAAACTGGAAATCCAGGTTCAGTATATGAAATTCCACTTTACACATATGCTTGACAGGGTGTCCCTATCCAGAATACTGATGATCAAATAGCCAAAGTCATGCAGAATAATGATTCCTAGGGTTTGGAAAAAGTGAGGAGGGAACCAGGAATGAATAAAAGGAAACTGCTTTGATAAGTGTGCACCATATGTGTGTGCATGATGCAATATCACACTGAACCCCATTCATAGGTACAATTAATACATGTTAATCAAAAACGAACTTTAAAAAAAAAAAGCTGAAGTCATTCCAACCTTTCATACACAATAGATCCTTCTGAATAAGTTTATTGGTGAGCATTTATTTGTTATTGTTCTGTTAAAGCTGAACTTTTTCATTATAACAATAGGGGTCCTTTGTGCTGGGAGCTTTGCAATATTCAGCTACTGAGATGAAAACATCTCCAGGTAATTTGACAAGTGATTTCTGCATTGGCACCAAAATTAATATAAAACTAAAGCCTAAGAAAGCATCAGAACTGTCTTAGGTGTCTTAGAAACCCTTATCCTTACCCAGCAGATGTACTCCCTGGTCACGGAGTCCAGTGTGCATGTCTTTTTTCAGTCTCTAAATTATTTCATAAGCATCATTTGCATCTCACAAGTGTAATTAATAATAGTCGTCACTCCCATTCAACTTACATGACTTTTGAGGCAGAAGCTATATATATATATTGGGGGGGTGTTTGTTAAGAGAATTTTGGATACTGAAAGACACAATCCATGTGACACCAATGACGAAAATCAGAGCGAATAACAGCAGAAATCCACAGTATCGAAAGGACTTCAAGACCCTTTGTCTTCAGATGAACCTCCACCCAAATCAGGCCATCACCTCATCACCTGTGCTTCCTGCACTATGATGTTAAGATGTTAGTAGGTGTGAGATATTAGTAGGTGTTAAGATATCAAGCTGTTAATAGCTTTTCTGCCATAAAGGTTCAGCTGGTCAACTACGTTTGGAAAATGGTAGATTAAACAAGACAAATAAATTGGGGTTTGCTGTTTTCTCGCTCCTGCCGCTTGTTCTCAATATGTCTTTATCATGGTGGCAGAAACCATGCATTCCCTGTGTTGGATCATTTCCATGCCCCTTTGTTGGGGACACCATTCTTCTGTGGGAACTATTTGTATAGAGCACGATTATCTCTGCTGTGGTCATGGATACTTTAAGAACCACCTTAGCCATGTGGAATTCCTTCGACCCACCCATGTAAAAGAGCATCACTCTCTCCTTTGTATGTCCAAACTGCTCTAAATATAACACCCCAAACCCCAGATATTTTTGTCCTACATATAATTTACTTATTTACATATCCACATTTCCATCTGTAGCTAGGAACAGAACTGTCTCTTCTATGACACTGCTGTCTCCTTCTAAGTACTATGCACTCTTCATTCCATGTGTCCTCAATGCCTGGTACATGGTCATTAGTCATTAATCTTAGTGGGAACTTTGAATGAATGAATGAATGAATGCCACTGTGAACAGCAACCTGCTTTACTGAAAGTGTCAGGTGTAGCAGATTTTCTATTTGGACAACCTCATCTTGTATATGGTTAATAGTGACCAATTCATTTGGCCACATTGTCATCTGTTACTCAACATCCAAGTTGGATCACACACAGGTGCTCTGAAATAAGTCTTTGCCAAGTTCTGTGTGGTAAGTAAGTCCCCTCTGTAGTCCTCAAGTCCCTTCATGGCCTGGCACCAGCCTTCCCTCGTGTTCCAACTTTCCATTGCTTCCTTCCATAACCCTCCGTCTCAGCCAAACAGCACAACTGCATCACCTTTAAATCTGGCTGACATTTCCCTGCCGCTGAGCACTTCCTTCCCTGTTCTCTCCATCCTCCGTCTTTAATCAAATGTTCACTTCAAGTCTACTAAAATCTAGGCATTGCACAATGCACTGAGGTCACAATGATGAAGAGGATGTGGTTGCTACTCTCCAGGAGATCCTGATAGCACATGAATAGAGACCATGCCATAGAGTGTGGAATGTGCTGTGACAGAGCTAAGAACTAGGTACTGGGTTAGTACAGCTACGGTGCTAGGTAAGACTTTCTGGAGGGGAGCAATTTAAGTCTGATGATTTCTTAAACCACATTTTGCTACTTGTTGGGTACAGTTATTAATCCCCAAAGACAAAAATCTTCTTCTCTTTTCCATGGGATAAACACACAGGATTTGGTCATTAGGCTATCAGGCATCCTTATCCAAGTATCTCACTGGACGAGTTAAACCTCAGACTGTTCTGCAGATAGTGACCATCTGAGACTAGAGAGGAAGGAATTAGGAAGTGGCTTACCAGGTAGCCGAGTGGTGCTGGTGTTGGCGTCCTGAATCATCATCAAGCAGAGCAGAGGTCATGACATTGTTCTTGCCCACATGTGAGCACCCCGGGTGTTGTTCTGGCAGGAAGGTGAGACAATTAATTGCAAACCTTGGTCTTCTGGAGAAATGAATGAGTTCTGAGTTCTTACTTTCTCATAAGATCAAGAAAGCACCAGCCATAGAGCAAGTAAATGGGTGTCAGGGACTGAAGTCAAAACCCCAGATCAAGAGTGTAGTGATGGGGGAGGAATGGTCACAGCCACTGCTGTTGGTGTCATAGAGGCCAGGAAAGTACCATACAGACCACCAGACACCAGCTACTCATTTGGAAGAACTGTCCTGTGAAAACAGTTTAGAATATTGCAACCAATCCATTTCACTTATATTTTCTAGTTTAATATATGCACAAGTGTCTAAATAAGCATTAAAGAATTTTTCAATAAGTATAAATTAATAATTTGAAATTATAGAGCACTGTGACCACAGTAATTGGCAGCCTTTTTTTCTTAAAGGTGTGTAGAATGATGATACATCTTAGAATCAATAGCATCTCAGATGCTATGAAATAAGGAGGCTCCTGTTTATCCAGTTAACCCACTGAATCCTGACCATAATTAAGTTTTCTCTTTGAGTTGAGTTGAAAAGCTTCTCCAGTCCATTAGCTATCCACCTGAGCTCTGGAAAATATGTCAGTGTTCTTTGTGTTCTCTGGAAGAGAACAGCAAAAGGTGAAAAAAAAAAGTTAATATTTAATACTGACCTGTTATCCTTATTTCTGGCTTTAGGAATTAGATGGGAATGACTTCATTGCTCTGCAGGCAACGGTATTGATGAAATAGGTTCCACTCTGTGTAACAGATGTGCTCCTGGAGAATAGGGGTTTCATTTAGATTTTTTTTTAAATTCAATTGTGTTCCCCCAGAAAAAGAGTTTGCTTAAGACATCATTCACACACACACACACACACAATTTTGCCCGAGAAGGCTACAAATAAGGATCACACGACTGTTAGAAGCAGAGCCCAGGTCTCCATGCCAGGTTTCCTGCCCCTGGTTTCCACCCCTGCTGTTTTGAAGGACAATTACCTCTTTAGATTTACAAACCCAGAAAAATTGCAAACCCTTTCCAGGTTACCTCTTGAACACGGAGCCACACAGTGTTACTAACAAGTATGTAATTCATGTATCTACAAGCCTTTGCTATAGGCTTTTGTGTCAAGAAATAGGAATGTAAAAAGCAGATACTCGGCCTCAAGGAGGGATTGCAATTGATGGGATTTTAAAAAATGAGAAAACGGTCCAGGTTCAAGGAAATGGTGTTCAGTCACAGTGTCCTAAGAGTGTTCACTGGGAGGATTTTCTCCTCCTGTCATTCTGAAAATCTTAATGGGTTTGAATTGATTCACTGAGCCATGCCATTGGAAAGGAAGGGAAGGTGTCAAGACCCCACATTTCCAGCCATGCATTTGGGGGCCAAACCAAAATGCACTTTAGAACTCCGAGGTTTAAAAGTGTTTACACCAAAAAAAAAATCATTTGACAAGTCTTTCCATGAAACTGCCGTGTTCACTGTCTTGCCCCAGTTCCCTCTGTATGGGATGCAGAGGACAGAGCTGACCTTGTCTTCAAGCTCAAGGAGTTGCTCGTGGAGATGCAGGGATCCGCTATACACTAAGGGCAAGGGAGAGCCACCCTGCAGCTTTACAATTCCAAGGGTCCTGGCTGTAGTTGCTTTGGGATCTGTGTGTCTAATGCCACCCCACATCATCTACAAACACCTTCACTATGCTGAGGGATGGAGGCCAGTTGGCAAAAAAAATAAAAATATGCCCAAGGAGAGGAGCACCCAGCACCCGCTGCAAAGTCAACATGACCTCCTAGGACAGTTCTCCCTGTGCCTGGAGCTGCAGGAGCCCTCCCCCAGGGGCTTTCTGCTGCCTGGCAGGGATCACCTGGCTGCTCGCTCTCTCTCTCCCTCCCTCCCTCTCTCTCTGCACTTACTACATAACTTGCACCACCATCCCAGAGGCTTCGATTGCTACTGGTCACTGTTGAAAGCACATAAGCAATGGTCTGCATCAGGGAATCAGAGAAGTGAGTAGGGAAGGCCACTGCTCTGCGAGACGAGGCATCGTGTTGCTGAGAACCCATGACAGTTCTGGCGGGGGAGGGAAACATCGGGGATATGGAATGAAGCACCCGGCCCTTCAGTGACATCATGGGCCTCAGTGCCAAGCCGGAGGAGACCCCCTTCTTGAACCTCCCTACATACAACTCCAGGAGTGGTCTTTTTCCCTCTCGAGCAGGCTTTTGTCTAAATAACTAGAAGGGTCTCACTCTCGGGAGGGACCATGGCCCGAGGACCGGAGAAATGCTAGTGATTTAGAGGGGCAGGGATCACCTGTGGGGAAAAGGGATTGGAAATCAGCGAGGTGCTCTCCTAAGGATTGGACCAAGAGCTCACGTCCTCATCAATTAATAAGGATGTCACTTCCTGTGTGCCCCAGAGCAGTCGGTGCTGCTCAGTGATATTGCTGCAGGCCCACCTCCCAACCGGAGGGTGCAGGGACAGAGAAAGGTGTGGAATATCCAAGAATAGAACTATCCAACCCAAATCTCTTCTCCCACCTTTCTGGGCACATCTTTGTTGGCCTTCCAAAGTCCACGCCCACATGTTCTCACCCTGGTGAACCCCAGAGAGGTACATTGTTCAAGCTCAAAGTGGCCTGTGCCGTCAGCTGCAGACTCTCCCTGAGCCACACAGATCTCTTACCCTGAGCTGGCTCATGTCTGTCCTGACAGAAGAAAAAGGAGGCAGCCTCCCTCTCATTTCTGGCTTACAGGTTGCCCAGGGAGTGTCTCAAGGCCACAAGGCCAAGCTCCATAATCCGTTCCTTGGTCTGAAGCCAAACTATCAGGCACCAACACTTCCTTCTGGAGTCTTCCAACATAGAATTACTTATTCATGAAGTTATTTGGACCTAACTACTATACAAGCTTTTTCAATTCCTTGCCTCCCCTAATAATCTATCATTGGAATTATATATTTGATTCCCAGCTATAAGCTAAGATTTACCTCCAGGGCCCTGATATTGTCTTAGTAAGTGCAGAGTGGAACTCAAAACAAAGCCAATAAAGGAGGCATCTAAAATTCCTTGGCACCACTCTGCAGCTGGAGTCTTATTTAAAACAACTATTCATTTTAATGACTGTTCAAGTTTATTTTCATAAAAATGTGTTTTACATAAGCCCCAAAGTTTCATATACAATTAATTCCCTTCACAAAGAAATCGTGTTTCAAACCCAGAATGGTCATGCTGGTCTCCAGGACCGTGGAGCTTGTTCCTTTCAAGTTGTAGTTGCCTTTTTAACACTGTAATTAAGCTTGGGGGAAAAGCATAATGCTAACCAAATAAATCCTGCCCTTCATACAATCATGTATGGTATGTGGGGAGAAAAAAAATGATCTAGGCTTTGTTCATCTTAAAATATACTTGGCAACCACTTCACTTAATAAGCGCCTTTCTCTTTCTGAGAACAAGAAAGTTGGGAAGTCCAAGCACTAATGGAGAAATGCTGGCAGCCCCAGAGGGCAGCGACTGTCCCAGAGCAGAGACACACACACACGCAAGGGCTCAGGATGCTGCTCTAACAGGCTTCTCCAGGGTGGAGTTTGTCTTGTCTTGAAGTGTCTCTCTCTAAGTCTTCTTTTCTTGTTTCCACCTTCAGTGGAACCTAGTTTTGACAAGATGAAGCAAGGCCCAACAGAGAGACTCAGAAACCCTGGTTCTCCTGCGGAACCTCGTGAACCCTCAGGGCCAGCAGACCAGCTTAGGTCTCCACCTGCCTAGTCCCATCCTAGAGGATCTGGCATGAGCTCCTGCCCTGCTAGCACCCCACCGCCATCTCTCAGCAGAGCCTGCCCTTCACACCCATGCGCTTCCTCTGCATCTGCCTGACCAGTCCCAATGGTTATGAGTGAGACCCCCTTTGTTTCTCCCCCTCCTGTTCACAGGCCTCAGAGCACTGCTGGGTACAGACCTGCAATAGGGCCAGCCCCTAGGTTCTACCCTCCCGCTCCACCCTGGCTCCCACTGCGGGTGATCGAACCTCTCACCTGGACTATCGAAGTTCTGCTCCCCACAACCCAAACAGCAATACAATCAGAGTGATTGTTCCAAAAATATTCATCTGATCAAGTCATCTCCAGCTTAGCAACTTTCAATTACCATTGTTACCCAGAGTGCTGTGGATGGACTGTTATATTGACTTTCTTTTTTTTACACATTTCTTAATTGGTTCATAATAGTTATACATAAGGATTTTTTTGCAAGTTGAGGTGGATAATCAGGGATTGAACTCAGGAGCACTCAACCACTGATCCATATCCCTAGCCCTATTTTGTATTTTTTTTTATTTTGAGACAGGGTCTCACTGAGTTACTTAGCACCTCACCATTGCTGAGGCTGGCTTTGAACTCATGATCCTCCTGTCTCAGCCTCCCAACTCACTGGGACTACAGGTGCGCACCACCATGCCCAGCATTAGGATTTATTTTGACATAATTATAAATGCATGGAGTATAGTTTGTTCCAATTAAGTCCCCAGTACTTACCTTGGCCCTTCCCCTCTTCACTCCCTCTGTTCCCTTTCCTCTCCTCTACTATCTATTTATTTACAATTTTTAAAAAATTAATGTCTTGTGGATATACATAATGATGAGAGTCCCTGTA
Source organism: Spermophilus citellus (assembly GCF_964194105.1). Lineage (NCBI taxonomy): Eukaryota > Metazoa > Chordata > Mammalia > Rodentia > Sciuridae > Spermophilus > Spermophilus citellus. The sequence goes on along the minus strand of NC_138193.1, from coordinate 98,740,614 downwards.
GTATAGTCATATACATACGTTGGAAAGTTAGTTCAGATTCATTCCATTGTTTTTCCCTTTTCCAGTCCATCCTCCCTCTCCCTCAATCCCTTCTTCCACTCCCCTGATACTCCTTTTACTTTAATGAAATTCCCTCATTTCTTTTGTTTTCCTCACTCTTCTTCCCCCTAAATTTAGACTAGCTTCCACATATCAGGGAAAGCATTCAACCTTTGACTTTCTGAATCTGACTTATTTCACTTAACATTATAGCCTCCAGTTGAATCTGTTTACCACCAAACGACATAATTTCATCCTTCTTCATAGCTGAGTAATATTCCACTGTGTATATATACACCAAATTTTCTTTATTCATTCTTCTGTTAAAGGACACCTAGGATGGTTACATAATATGATTATTGTGAACTGTACTGATGCAGCTGTGTCCAAATAGTATGCTGATTTTCGATGTTTGGGATATAAAATGATAAGTGGGATAGCTGGATCATCTGGTGGTTCCATTCCTAGTTTTTTTGAGGAATCTCCATACTGCCTTCTAGAGTGGTTACACTAATTTGCAATATGAATGTACCTTTTCTCCCACATCTTCACCAATACTTATTATTATCTGTATTCTTGATAGTTGCCATTCTGACTGGAGAAGGTGAAATCTCCATGTGATTTGGATTCACCTTTCCCTAATTGCTACAGATGTTGAACATTTTTTTCAGATTTTTGTTTGCCATTTGTATTTCATCTTTTGAGAAGTGTCTGTTTAGTTCTTTTGCCCATTTATTTATGGGTATTTGCTTCTTTGGTCTTAAGGTTTTTGTGCTCTTTTATACTCTGGATATGAATGCTCTGAGGAGCAGGTGGCAGAGACCTTCTCCCATCCTGCAGGCTGTCTCTTCACACTCTGAGCTGTTTCCTTTGCTCTGCAGAAGCTTTCTAGTCTGCCGGTGTCCCACCTATCGCCTGGACCTCGCCTCTTTTTCAAAGCTGACTTTCTAACACCTTCTTATATAAGACAAACTGAACCGCTCACTGATCCTGACAAAATCCTGAGAATTCCTTCTTCATGTCTTTGTGATATTGTTCCTTCTACCGGGAAGGCCAGGGGAGAACCTGTTGTTGGTTTGTAGCCTACTTGCCATTCGAGGCTTGGCTCAAATGCCACTTCCTCCCTTTAACAAGAAGTTTTTCTTCCCCATACGAACCCTATAAAAGCCTGACATAGCTCACTTAGAGCTCTTGCCTGCTTCCACAGCAAGTAACAATCCCTTCTTACTGCTATTTCTGAGCGGAACTCGCCTGGCATACTGATCTACGTGCTCCTTGAGGGCAGAAGCCACCTCCTGTCAATCTTTATTTCTCCCACCTAGTAAAGTGGCTTTCATCTAAGAGGCGTTAAACATATATTTGTTGACAGAATAACTGAGTGAAAGACTTCCCTGGAATTTTGTTTTATACAGAAAAAGGTTAGAGACGGAAGGAGAGAAATTAGTGTGCTTAATTTGTTCTGGATTTTTTTTAATCACATCAAGGTAAGTAGCAATCTTTGAAGTGTCCAATGAAATATCACTTCCGGTGCATGAGGAGAAGCCTTCTTTTTATCCCTATACTAGGTTTGGTCCCTCTTCTGTGCATGCACTCTGCTCTCTTATCTCACTCATACACACACACACACACACACACACACACTTCTGTTGTGAGTGGTGGTGCACCGGGAGGCTCTGGAGGAGCTACTCCTTCCCCACACCTATTTTCTTCTAATGAAGTGTGCCTCAACCAGCCTCGGGCTCGGGGCCTCTCACTCAACCGATACTGCAAAAAAGGCCCATTCTGCACACGGCTGCTCTTCCTGGCAGTGGGTTTTACCCAGGTGCAGGCTCTCCTGCTGCAAATGGGATGCCTGCCTGGCGCAGCCTGCCTGGGACCGGTAGGGCAGCTGGACAGACTCAGAGCCAGAGCCCACATCCCTCAAGATATAAGCTACAGCCAGGCATGTGTGATCCAGCAGCTCGGGAGGCTGAGGCAGGAGGATCATGAATTCAAAGCCAGCCTCGGCAACTTAGCAAGGCCCTGAGCAACTTAGCAAGACTCTGACTCTAAACAAAACATAAAAGGGCTGGGGATGTGGCAACCCTGGGTTCAATCCCTGTTATCAAAAAAAAAATTTTTTAATCATATATATATATATATATATTACATTGTCAAATAGGAGCTATTTGAGGGCTATTTTGGTTTCCATCTGCCTTGCCCTTTTATCTTCTTTCTCAGGCCTGAGTGAGAATGAGAAGGTCACTCCCTGAACCTCCTGCAGACCCTGTGCGCCCATCCTCTGGTGACCATGGACTTCACGGGAGTTCCCTGCAGAGCCTGGGCTCTGTGAGGACGGAGCATCTCTCTTATGCCTCCCCAGAGCCTAGCAATGGCCCGAGGTGCATGCTAACCCTTCAGAGAAGGAAACATCCATACCATTGAGAAAAAGACTGCAGAAGAAAAGAATAGAAAGGGGGATGGATAGAGAGAAGAGAGAAGGAAAGATGGACGCTACATAAGAAAGACTGGCGAGGAAGGGAGGACGAGAGCCAAGAGGCAGTGACTGAAGAGGGAGAGAGGGAAGGAGAGGAGCACTGCAGAAGGAAGCGGAGAGGAGGAAGGGCAGACCAAGACAGGAAGCCAGAGGCGCCCGAGGCGCTCTGGGCACTCCCCACTGGAGAGCCAGCAGGAAGGGCCTTGGCGAGGCCCCGGGCCCTCATCCTTCCTCACCCCCCACCTGGGCTGCACTCATCCTCTGAGACAGTGGGCAGCCACCATCCCGCCTCTGTCCAGGGGGCTGCAGAGCGGGGAAACTGGGGTGGCAGAGGGGGGTGTTTGGGAAGGAGGGCGCTTCACCCATGAGAGGGGTTGTTCAGAAGCCGCCCCCAGGAACTGCAGCCTTTTGTGCAAGCCCAGGGGTGTCAGAAACCAGCCTTGGAGAATAACTCCTAAAAAGCTTGAAGAACAACCCTCCTCAATCAAGTGACAGCCACCGCACCTCCTGCCTCACCTTCCCCAAGGCCACCCCGCGTTCTCCCTGCAGCCCCCCCCCCACGGCCTCCCACCCGTTCCCTCCTCATTATCCTTCTGCTAATCAAGTAGAGCTGGGCCCTGGATCAAGACTATTGGTTCTGTAACTCACCCAGACGCATCTGAAGCTGAGACATTTATGACTGTCCCTGGACGTATATCTGCATGATCTATCTCCTCCTCGGCGGGCTCCCTGGCTGCCCCTGGAGTCCACACACACATCTCATTTTCAAGTGTGTTTGGAAGAAGGAACCTGAGGCCTGTTGTAGGTCTTCCTTCCACCACTTCACTCCTGGAGGCCAAAGGCTAAGGACAAGGGTCACACACATTTCCCAGGAAATGAGCGGGTGAATGAAGGCTGATCCTTTTCGAGTGATCTCTCCGAGAACTCATGTCGTCAGGCAGCGCTTGTTAGTGAATGTTCTCTGGGACTCCACAGTGGTGGGGATTTTAAAAGGAAAGGCAACTCTGCTGATAAGAAGCCCGTCACCTTGTTCATGTCCAAGGTTCCAGACCTACAAAAATGGCCTCTTGACATTGACAACATCAAGGTGCGTTGATGATGATTAGCATGGTCATCATCAAGACGTAAGGGTTCTGCTCTGAGCTTCAGACAACATGAACAACGTGCATTAGTTTTCCATGTAACACAGATTGAGGGGCTTAAGCCACAGAACTCATTTTCTCATGGTCCCAAAGGTTGAAAGTCCAAGGTCAAGGGATCAACAAGCTTGGCTCCTTCTGAGGCCCTAATGGTTGTGTTCGCCTGCATCCTGACACCGTCTCCCTGCTGTGTGTGCCTCTGTCCTCATCTCCCCTGAGAAGGATGTCACTCATACTAAACTAAGGCCCACCCTAGTGGCCCCCTTTTATCTAAATCACATCTCTAAAGAACCTAACTCCAAATAAGGCCACATTCTGAGGTACTGTGGTTTAGGCTTCAGCATGTGAATTGGGTGGGGGCACAAGTCAGCCCGCAACTCACCTGCCCCAGATTCTTTCCTCAACCCAGACCAGAGTTGCTAGCACAGAAAACTAAAGGCCTGGCTTCCAGTCTCTACCGAGAACATGGAAATCATTCCTGCACCTCAGGAACACAGCAATGGCCCAGCACCTCCCCCTTCACAGCCACAGCCCCCCCCCCAGGACGACTGATTGGAACCAACTGTCCACCCCACCGTGGGGCTCCCCAGTCCTGAGGTGCTGAGACCCCTGAAAACATCTCCCCCAGAGAAACTGGCTCAGCAGTCCAGGGCATGGGGAAACTGCCGGATCTGCATCGCTCTGCACAGCAGAGTAACCTGAGGGGAAAAGGCTTCAGAAACTCGAGCAGTTGCTCCAGGGTTTCCCTGAAGCTCAGTCTCTGCTCAGCTGTAAATGGAAGAGATCATGGGCTCTATCTCCTCTAACCAGATGATCCTTAAGTGAAAATACCTTAACACATGTGGAAACAGGCCTGGCACCGAGTGGGTGCTCCACCCCTCAGGTACAGCAGCAGTGGTGGCAGCTCGGGGCATCAGGGAGGGACTGCTCCAGCTTCACCTGCGTCCACTTTGAGCTCAGACCTTCCCGTCTGCACCATGTGGACGCTTCCCTCCTCTCCCCCGCATGTCACTGAGGGCCAGCCCCAGCCTTATCTTCCCCCAGACGGCTTTCCAGAACTCTCTAGCACACTGCCTCCCTGTCTCTGAGCTCCAGTGCCTCGCACCAGCACTGTGCCCACCTGGCCCTGCGCACCATCTCGGCCGTTCATCCTGCTGTGCCCTCCTCCTCTTCCCTGGAACCTCCCAGGGCATGGAAGCTCCCCTCCCGCCAGGCTCCCCCTTGGCCTTGGCCTTGGCCTTGCCACGGGCTCTGCCTGTGCACCCTCTGTGTCCTTGCTCCAACCGTGCCTCCCCCAGGGCGTCTCCTACCACAGAGCACCTGCTGCAAGTCCTGGTGGTCACCTGTACTGACATTCTGAAAATAAAGGGGGCTTCTGGCCTCTGTGTCCCCAGGCAGAGTCACAAAATCCTCATCCCTCCGTAATCGTGGCTGCCACTCACTGAATGCCTACTATGTGCCAGGCACTGTGGCAGGGACTTTACACACATGGACTCCTGTCCCTAGACTATAAGACTCCTGTCCCTACACTATGAGGTAAGTATAATGACCCCATTCTGCAAGAGAAACTAAGGCTCCAGGTTAAATGACTTCCTCTAGGTCATGTGCTTGTAAGGAAAACAAGTTGTGACTTTCTGTATCTGGCTCCAAAGCCAGGTATTTTCTACCACACCAACAATCTCCAGTGAGTAAAATGGATATATAAATAATGATGGGAGGGGTGTCACGTGGTGGAATACTACACAGCTGAACAAAAAGACAAACTGCAAATTGTCCACTATGTTTAATGGTTGGACTCACAGTTTTTTGAGTTTATGATGGTGCAAAAGTGATCCACATTCAGTAGAAACTATGCTTCAAGTTCCAATCTTTGCCTGGACTATGGATATCTGGAATAATTCTCTTTCTCCACACTGGGTAGTGGCAGGGAGCCATAGCTCCTAGTCAGCCACATGATCACAAGGGGGGAAAATGGAAGTCTGCAGTTGCTGTGTGGCTACGCTGTGATATATGCTAAAGCAAGTGGACTAAATGCATTTCTGACCTGCAGTATTTTGAACATACAAAGGAGTGAACTTCGCATTTTTCTGCAGGTGGCACACCTCAAACATGATTTTTCCTTTGCTTTCTTACTTTGCTGGTGCTCCTTTCTTGGCTTTACGTAGCTCCTCTAATCTCTGCTGTCTCTCCAAAGCCTGCCAGCCCCATCCCAGCTCCCCCTTGAAGCTGTCTGTCTTCGTGGGCTGCACTCATCAGACTCCCAGCATCTTCCCGTCTGTTCCACTTGGTCAAACTCTTAATCCCAGTTTTCTTCCGTTCTCTGTTATTTCACTGAATGTGTCTACTCCACTTGACCGTGTGCTCCTCAAGGACACAAGCCATGGTCTGCATTCACATCGACATCTATTTGGTGTCAGGCACGTGGCTGGTGGTAAATAATATTGTTGGTTGATTAGAAACTGCCTGGCATGGCCCATGAGGGGCTCCTTAGCTGCCGAACCCCATCCTCCTTCGGTGGGAGGAGGAGCGCTGTCCTCCCTGAGAAGCTCAAGGAGCCCCTGGCATAGGTATTTTCACTTTAAGAGGCAATGAATTCAGGGACCTGGGAAAGGTTTAAACATGAGTCTTAAATTATTTGCTCAGCTTTGATTTTTATTTTACAAGATGCCGGGGCAGTGCTGGGAGCTATTTGCAGAAGGGATGCGTAAGAGAGATGAAGAGAGACTAGAAGTGGATTTACCCAGATGTTGCCTCATAGAAAAAAAAAAAAAAAACGTGTGCGCTGGGCAGGGGCTTCTCCGATGCGGAGGCACCAGGAACTACAGGTTCTGCCCCTGGGCTCACTGGAGGGAGATCTGAATTCTGCTCCTGTGTTTTTGTCCCTCTGCTGGGATGTGTTGAGCTAAGCCACTACTGAGAACAGCCCCTCCGAGGAAGAGAAGGAAGACCAGCTATTTATAGGCTGAAGTCAGACGCGACCCACCTTTTCAGCCTGTAATTTACAGTATATGATGAGAAAATGAACTTCTATTGCCGCGGGAATGTGAAAAGACAGAAGACAGATTTTCAGCAGCTTGGGGTTTGGCTTAGGTGCTTAGGAAATGTCTGAAAACGGCCACTTTGCTTTGCCAGAGGATTGCTTTCCTTGGTCTGTTGTCACTGATGCAAAAGGTGCCTGGGCCCCGTCTCTCTCAAGTACTGATGGCATCTTCACAGCTGTGGGGTGGAGGACGGAGGGGAGTTTCTGCACTTAAAATGGGGGAAGTGAGGTAGGTCCAGGAAAGAGTGGGCAGGGATATGGTGCCTGTTGACTTAAGACAGAGCTCTGGTTCCACACAGCAGTAAACGTGGTGTCTAAGAAGGGCATTATGGGGAAGCGGTGGCTTTTGTTGGGGGCAGAGCACGTGGCCTGAGTCAGAAGCCCCTGATGACGCTCAGAGACTGAAGGTAACTTTCCACCAATGGACACTACTGGAACTCTCTAGAGGACAGGCAAACCTCAGTGTGTGCTCAGCCAGGCAACCAACATCCGTGTCAGGCTGAGCATGGAGTGGGGTATAAAGATGAGGAATGTAACATGGTTCCTGCCCTGAATCTGGGATGAGACTGTCATCATTCCAGGCCTCTTAACCTCTATCCATCGCCAGTCCCCCACACCCACCAGGATGCTTCCTGAGGTGGTCTGTGGGCTGTACCTGCATCTATGCTAGCTCCTGAGTGAGACTTTTGCCTTCTCCATTTATGCAGCTGGTATAAACTTGTGGTGTGAGACAGGTTTGCAGGGGAGGTGTGGGAAATGGGATGAGAAGAGACAGAAGCTTGGTGAACAACAGTAGATGCAGCTAAACACCAGAAGGGAATCCTAAATGAACAGAGACAGACAGACGGATGGACATAGTCATTGAGGGTCATAGAAGGCAAGTGATCAGAGAGTTTCTAAGAGTTTTTAAAGCAGAATAAGGATTTGGCCAAGGGGAGGGCATTTCCTAGGGGTGTTGAGTGGGGGTGGTTGGTGGTAGTGTGGACAGGAGATGGGAAAGTGTGATGGAGTGAGGCTCGAGAGCTCTCTCCATATGTTCATTAGATCAGCTTTCAATCAGGTCTTCCAAATCGCCTATGACTTCACTAACTTTGTTCTTTTAGTTAGTTCCTTATTGAGAGAGTGGCTGAAACCTCCTATTGTGATTGCTGGTTTGTCAATTTAGGTTGATAATTCTCATCTTTGCTTTATGTCTTCTGTGATTTTACTGTTAGGTGCAAATGAGCATAGATTTATGAGATCCTCCAGAGGAACATTTTCTTTTGCTCTTTTGGTAGCGAACATCCTCTCTAATAATACTTTTCCCCTGCAACTCCAATTTAGTCAGGCTTCTTTTGGTTGGCATTATCTGGTATATCTATGTTCCATCTTTTTACATACTGTAATTGTCCTTTCGTTTGGAATGCACCTCTTGTAAACAGCACATGACTAGATTTAGTTTTCCTCTGCAACCTGACAATCTGGGTTTTAATGACTGAACTTAATCCATTTAATTTCTTGTGTTCACTGGTATATTTAGATTTATGCTGTCATTTTTTCTTTGTTTTGATTTTCTCCCCTCCTTTCTTACTTTTATGTAGCATTTTCTTTATTCTTCCTTATCTCTTCTACTGACCTAATTTTAATGGTTACTTGAAAATCTCTTTCATGTATGCTTTACCCAACTAAGTTGATCAGTAGCTCTATAATTCTCATGAGAAAAGTAAAGAATTTAGAAAGCTTTAATAGTTCCATATCACAAGTTTCTTTGGTCCAATATTTTTGGTTTCATCTTAATTTTTAGGACCTCTGAATTCATTGTGAGTTTTCTTTTTTGGGGGGTGGTTCTGGGGATTGAACTCAGGGGCACTCGACCACTGAGCCACATCCCCAGAGCTATTTTGTATTTTATTTAGAGACAGGATCTCACTGAGTTGCTTAGTGCCTCACTGTTGCTGAAGCTGGCTTTGAACTGGCAATCCTCCTGTCTCAACCTCCTGAGCTGCTGGGATTACAGGCATGCACCAACCATGCCTGGCTCATTGTGAATTTTAATATTCACATTCTTATTGTTTAGGTTTATACCCAGTGAATATCAGAAAACTTCTTAACAGTTCCAATAGAAGTCAGAAGCAACTCTCTCAATAAGTGACAAATTAAAGAGAACAAAAACTAGTAAAGATACAAATGGCTTGAATGACCTGATTAAAAGCTGATCTAATGAACATATGAAGAGACCTCTCGCACCTCACTCCATCACGCTTTCCCATCTCCCGTCCACTCTCCCACCAACCACCCCCACTCTCAATACCCCTGTGAAATGCCCTCCCCTTGGCCAAATCCTTATTCTGCTTTTAAAACTCTTGGAAACTCTCTGGCAACTTGTCTTCCACAATCCCACATTTCTGTGTCTAGCTCTCTGCTCAGGTCTCTCTCTCCCTTTCTTACATTTCACAATTCCGGCTTCAATTTCCTTTTTCTTAACTTTTACTCTTTATGTGTGAAGGAAGAAAATTATTCTTTTAACAAAGGTTGGCTAGTGGAAACTTCTTTAAGTCTTGACACTTATTCGGTGATAACTTAGCAAGGTATAGAATTCTAAGTGGATGATTACTTTTTATTTTTATCAGCTCTTTGAAAATAACAATCTGTTGCCTTCTGGCATCTATTGGCACTATTAATAAGTTTACAGCCAGAAGCAGTGGTGCATGCCTGTAATCCCAGCAGCTTGGGAGGCTGAGGCAGGAGGATCAAAGGTTCAAAGCTACCCTCAGGAACTTAGCAAAGCCCTAAGCAACTTAGTGAGACCCTATCTCAAAATATAAAATAATAAATAATAAAACGAGCTTGGAATGTGGCTCAGGAGGTAAGTGCCTCTGGGTTCAATCTCTGGTAAAAAAAAAAAAAAAGTTTGCAGATATTCTTTGCAGGTAACACATCTTTTCGTCAAGTACTATCATCGTTGGTAATAGTACAAATTGAGTCTAAAATGCTGTTTTTCATTAACCTCACAAGAACATCACCCTGGATTTTACATGAATGAATTTTTTGGTTTTGGACTCTACTTTTGAATTATGATGGAGCGTTACTGAATAATTTTACTTACATATTTTTACTTAAAATAAATAAAAGTTAAGATTTGAATATTTTATTCCCACCCCAAAGGCACATCTTATGGTGAACCCTGTTTAAGAGTGGAGTGTGAACCGAATCATCCATTTTAAGAGATTTGCTGTCATTTTCAGTAGCTTGCCTGTGGGAAAAAAAAGGGGGGTGGGAGGGGTGGAAAGTTATATAAATCTGATGTTTAAAATATAAGTGATAGACTTGACTATTGGTGATACCAGGAGAAAGAACCAGAAGAGAGAAAGGAGTCTGAATATTTTAAGAGAGAAGGATAAACTGATGAATAGACATCATGAAGAGCTTTCCCCCTCTGAGGTAGGAATTCTGTGTTTTCTGCCTTTGATTCTTAAGCTTCCAGATCTTTCTTCTGAAGGTGAAGCTCACTCAAGTCACCCTAACCCTCTGCCCCCGGCCCTCATTTATGTTCCTTGATAGCTTCCTATTGCCTACAGCTTCCAGCATGGCCTTCAAGGTCCTCTTGTCTTATGATAGATCATTTCATTGATGGTCCTGTCTTCCATTTCTTCTTTCCACGTTTTGGCTAGTGAAATAAATCTCTTTGCTGTTTTCTGAACATGTCCTACAGTTTCTCATCTCCTTATTTTTGGTTCACAGTCCTCTTGTCCCAGGAGGCTGGTTCCATCTTATTTTCCCATATATCCAGATGTCTTCTGCTTAAGAGGAATTTCCCTCTTATGTGTCCTCATGGAGATTTTGCCCTTCTTGGCAACAGCCCCCACAGTCTTCTTGTATTTGGTTATCAGGTACAGCTTCTACTGCCAGACTAAGGACTTTTGAGGGTAGAGAACATGTCGTTTCACCTCTGTAACCCATCTGCTAGATATGCCTCTGTATGGTCATGAAGGAATGCAAACGGGAGTTGTAATTACAGCAATATGAACATTGCAATCAACAATTATGAAAGCTGTCTCTGCTTGCTGGGTGGCCTGCAGGTCTCATGGCAGAAGGGGCCACTTCTGTAGAATGTCGGTGAGCCCAAGCATGAGAGTTGGCCTCACACTGAGCTTCCCACCGATGTCTGCAGAAGAGATGCAGAGTTCATTCTGAAAACTATGTAACAGAGAAGGAGTCACATAGACCTAATTGCTTCCCTATAGATTTATTCCAAGAAGGAGATACTCCTGAGCTTGGCTACTAACTTTGGCTTGGAGTAAGACTGAGCCAGCCCACTCCTCCCTAAGATCTCTACCCTTCTCTGGGACATCTATAAATATGGGGGAGAAAGGGTGGGCTAGAAGATCTCCAGGGATTCTGTACTCTGACAGTCTTTGAACCTCTCCAGACAGGTTCTTCTTGCCTGCCATCTTCCTTTCCTTCCAAACCTGATCAGTTGATCACATATGGCCCCTGCTGTAATCATGGAGGAGGCTCTGTCCTCCTGGTCTTAATGGAAAGCTATCAAGGGTCCTCATAGGCTTGACATTCGTGAGCCTCTGCCTGGTTTCTGAAGTTTCTTAAGGTTCTTTAAAAAGAGTGACACAAAAGTAACAAGTAGAAACCTTAGAATGTTCCAGAATTTGACAAAGATAAGGTAGGTCTCTTTTTGGTGAAGGCAAGAGTCTGTATTATCCAGGGGGCACATGGAACCTGAGCGCGCTTTGTTTTTCATCTGTGATTCAAAATTGATGGCTGGGCAGGAAATTTCTAAGAGTTTCTCTGAGATTGGATACAAAATACTGACTGCAGGCAGGAGCCACACACTCATACTTTACTCCATGAAAAGACAGCAAAATAGCTTCTGAATTTCCTCTTCAGTGGTCAGCATGACATGGCTCCTCAACAGGCTTGGCATTATCCCCCACCAAAGATACTTCATCTTCTTGATAACCCCAAGGCCTACAGTTTGTTTTCTAGAAAAATCAGTGCCTTCGCTGGCTAGTGATGCCAAATCCTGTGCAGTCAATCTTTTTCATCTCTCCCAGGAGAGAGGGGGAGTGAACTTACCAGTGTGCACCCCCTGAGCCCTAGGACTTGTGCTGGGGCCTTTACATGCAGGGGAGAACACAGACGGTTCAGGCCCACCCTCGCCCCCTGGAGCTCACGATGGGAATGACAGTGTGAATAAGTTAAACTTCTGCAGCACAAATTAAAGGCTTTGTTCTAAGAACAGCAAAGGCCCTTGCCTGCAAGAGCAACTTCCAGCAGCTTCTCAGTGCTAGGAGTCAGCCTGCAGAGTGAACTGCCAGCAGGGGGCAGAGGCACCAGCTGGGGAGATTGTAGATAATTACTGGGGTGGAATCAGACCCTGAGCAGCTCAGTGCCCAGTCAGGCCAGCTGAGCGGTCACCCCTGGTTTCAGAGCAGGGCTTTCTACAGTGGCTGCTGTCTTCTTTTTCTGAATTGCAGAATGTGGTTGCATGAAGAACAAGATTGGGAAGAACATTCTAGAACTAGATTTCTTTGTTCCTTCACTACAATATGAGTTCTAGAGGGCAGAGATGGCCAGTTTCTAGGATCCGTTTGAGCATCACTTACCAGACCCTTCCTGAGTGTTAAGCAGGCCCCATGCTGTGGCCACACAGAGATGGCACCTTGCCTCAAAGATGCCTGAGACTAGCACTGTAGCCAGAGGAACGTGAGAAACTGGGGCAGAATGTGATCGGTGGAGTACAGTGTGTCTCAGTCTTTTAAACATATGTCTCCTTTAGAGAAACATATACATCTTGAAAATTCTTTGAAAGTTTGTGTTTCAAAAGGAATAGAGTAGGGTTTTTTTGGTTTCCAAATATGAAATTATAATATTGAATATATTTTAAAAACTACATATGTCCTCCCTGAGATGTTTTTAAATTTTTTATTGAGGTATACATATATGCTGCAGTCAATGAATTTTTACACACACAAGTGCCTGGATGAATACCACCCAGATGTAGAAGAAATATTTCCAGCATCCCAAAAGCCTCCCTCATGTTCCTTTCAAGTCAACCCTCCCCATCACTAATCCAGAAGTAACCAATTCTGACTTATATCAGCGTAGGTTATCTTTGCTGCTCTTGGACTTCATATGCACTGACTTCTCTGCTGACCAGTTCTGTCTGACTTCCTTTGCTCATCTTAGTAACAGTGCAGACATTCTTCAATTTATGATAAGCTTACTTCCTGTTAACTCCTTTATAAGTTCAAAATACTGCAAGTCAGAAATGCATTTAGTACACTTGCTTTAGCATATTTCACAGCGTAGCCACACAGCAACTGCAGAGTTCCATTTTTCCCCCTTGTGATCATGTAGTTGACTAGGAGTTACAGCTCACTGCCACTACCCAGTGTGGAGAAAGAGAATTATCCCAGATATCCATAGTCCAGGCAAAGATTGGAACTTGAAGCATAGTTTCTACTGAATGTGGATCACTTTTGCACCATCATAAACTCAAAAAACTGTGAGTCCAACCATTAAACATAGTGGACAATTTGCAGTTTGTCTTTTTGTTCAGCTGTGTAGTATTCCACCACGTGACACCCCCTCCCATCATTATTTATATATCCATTTTACTCACTGGAGATTGTTGGTGTGGTAGAAAATACCTGGCTTTGGAGCCAGATACAGAAAGTCACAACTTGTTTTCCTTACAAGCACATGACCTAGAGGAAGTCATTTAACCTGGAGCCTTAGTTTCTCTTGCAGAATGGGGTCATTATACTTACCTCATAGTGTAGGGACAGGAGTCTTATAGTCTAGGGACAGGAGTCCATGTGTGTAAAGTCCCTGCCACAGTGCCTGGCACATTGTAGGCATTCAGTGAGTGGCAGCCATGATTATGGAGAAATGAGGATTTTGTGACTGCTGCCTGGGGACACAGAGGCCAGAAGCCCCCTTTATTTTCAGAATGTCAGTGCAGGTGACCACCAGGACTTGCAGCAGGTGCTCTGGGCCAGGTGGGCACAGTGCTGGTGCGAGGCACTGGAGCTCGGAGACAGGGAGGCAGTGTGCTAGAGAGTTCTGGAAAGCCATCTGGGGGAAGGTGAGGCTGGGGCTGGTCCTCAGTGACGTGCGGGGAAGAGGAGGGAGGCGTCCACATGGCGAAGACGGGAAGTCCGGCTGAATTGTGCATCCCCATGCCCCACACAGGAAACATTCATGTTGAAGTCCAAACCCCCAGCTCCACAGACTGCGACCTCATTTGGAGACAGGGACTTTAAAGAGGTGACCGAGGTAAAATAAGGCCTAGTCCCACGTGAATGGTGTCTTTGAGAAGAGGAGATGGGGACACTGACGCACACAGAGGGAAGACCACCTGGGGACTCAGAGAAGAGGACCATCTGGGGGCCAAGGAGAGAGGTCCCAGAAGAACCTCCCTTCCTGTGCCTTGATCTTGGGCTTCCAACCTACAAGACTGCAGGAAAATAAATCTCTATAATTAAGCCCCCCATGTACGGTGCTTTGCTGGGGGAACCCTAGCAAACAGATATGTCCAGGTGCTCTAGGAAAGAGCTCTGGAGGCAGCCAGGGTTGTCCAAGAGTCCAGGCACAAGGCCATCTGGGTCTGAACAAGGCAGAGGTTGGGAGAATGCAGAAGCCAACGCAGATGGGAGGGAATTAGCGGTAACAGAGACCAGTCTGGGCGCAGGCCACAGTCAGGTGAAATGAATGTCTTTGAAACCTGAGGAAGGACTCCGGGGAGGAGGGCTGCCATTTCAGTTCCAGGAGTGGCTTCCACAGGAAGAGGGTGCCCTCGTCCCATCCTTCCCCAACCCCTAGTCTCAGTGCAGCATGAGATGCATCAGGGAATAAGACGTTGATGAGCTGTCCTCTGACACCCTGTGCTCAGTGCTGATTGGAGCTCGGAGACTCTTATTAGAAAAAAGCCCTAAATCATAACTCCACATCTGCTCCAGTCCTTCTCGGCCCAGCTCTGAGCTGGGTGGGAATGCAAGAAGGAATACTTCTGGGTAAACCAGTCCTTAAGAAAATCTGGGAAAATATATCTGCCTCTTCACCCAATCACTCGGTTCTGAGCACCTCGGCTTCAATCACTCACCACTCTAAGCCCCAGATGTCACAGCTAAACTGGAAGTGGGGGTCTGCCAATGGGTTTGTAACTCCTTGAGGGGAGGTGGCCCCCAGGAACATTCTGATCTCCCAGGATTCCAGGAAGCTAACAGTGTCACAGTGCTCACTCTGTGCAGGTACTAAGTGCTTTTCATATGTTGACATACTCAATTCTCCAAACACCTCCACAGTGGCAGTGTAAATGGTGTCCCCAATGCAGCACCACTCTGCACAGAAGAGCTACAATGAAAACAAAAAATCTCAAGTGTTTGTGTGGACATGAGCAGCTGAAAAACCCCCTCACTGCTGATTTGCAACCCCTGTGGAAAACAGCCCAGCAACATCTACTAACACTGAATACATATGTGTCTGTGACCCAGGGATGGAATGGAATATACCCAACACAGTGGGTGCAGAAGAGCACCAAAGGCATTTACAATGGCAGCAGTATGAAACTGGAATGTTCCCAGATTAAATGGGAATGAATAGGTACAATTATGCACAACAATCTGGAGGAATCTCACAAACATGATGTTGAAAAAACAGAAATTAAACACAAAAGACTACCTATTGTCTGACTCTATCTATAAAAAGTTCATAAACAGACAAAACTAACCCTCTATGAATTTGGAAGTCAGGTTGGTAGTAACCTTGGGGATGGGAAGGCATGAGGGAGGTTTAGAGGTGCCAGTGACCATCTGTTTCTTGGACTAGGTGTTGTTTGTCTGGGTGCGTTCACACAGTGAAAATTCAATCAGTCAAAGACTTATCTGCGCACTTTTTTGAATGTCTATTATAGTTCAATAAAAAGTTGTTAAAAATTAAAACCCCACATGATAAGAAAATGACTCTACAATGCAGAAAACAGGGCAGGAAGGGTTAAAGTCACTTCCCCAAGGTCAGTGCCAGGATTTGAACCCAACTCTGGCTCTCGAGCCTCGGAGTTCAGTCATTATTCTCTGCCATCTCTCACAAGAAGGTGTCCAAGCACATGTCCTGCCTCGACTCTTGGGAAGCCCCACAGAGCCTGGAGCACACTGCTTGCTATTTAATAGGTGCCCTGTGTATGTCTAATGTGGAATAAATCCCCCTGGGAAGCACTTCCAATGGGTAATGATTTCCACAAGTCACAACATGGCCACTGTAGAAGAGCCAGATCATCAGGACAGATAACTACATTTATATCATGGACATCAGACATTTTTCTTTGGGCCCAGAAGCCATTTTTCACCACCCCATCCCATCCTTTGCAGAAGGCTCAGAATGGACGGGCCCAGCCTGGGTTTCCTCTGGGTTGTGTACTTTGGTCTGCAGCTAATGATGGACTCTCCCTCCAGGGGTCCTGGAAAAGCTATTTCATCCTGGCATTTAGAAAGATATCTCCAGGCCTCAGGGACCAACTCACAGGTCAGGAGGCTGCTTGAAGGATTTTGAACACAGAATACAGGATGTAAAAACCAGGTGAAATTAAATTGGACTATCTTTTCTCTCACGAGGGGCAGGTGCCTGACTTCAGTCCATCCGCTCACTCGCTCAGTCATTCACCAGGCCAGAGGCTCCAGGCCCTGACACACAGAGGTAGATGAGACACAGCCTGAGCCTGCCATGGATTCAGATGGTGCAGAGAAATCAGATTTGGAAATCAGTATACTGACCTCTGTAAGCCTCAGCCAGTTCCCAACTCTCTGCACCACTGAGAGCTCAAGGAGGCAGGAGAGGGGGAGATTAGCACATTGGGAGACCTTTCTAGTGCTCAGCCACTTTTACTCTTTGCAGAAATATGCCACAGAGTGTGTGAGGGTTGCAGTGAGGGGGTTCACATCAATGGCACAGGGTGACCCGGGGATGCCTTATAGATTTGATGCTCCAGCAGGTCACCCGTGTCAAGGACATGGGCAGGTAGGAAAGTGGAGTCCTGCCCAAAGGCCTTTCCCCACTACCGCTTCAGGCCTCACACCTGCCCAATCGACAGAAAACAAGGGACTCCAAGGCTACTTAGGACACCTCTGTCCATTTATCAGAGGCTCAAACCACAACGGCCCTGCTCTTCAGAGAACACGGCTGCCCACTGTCCACTCCTCCATTTCACACTGCCACCAGAGGCTCAGATCACAGATTTCCTCTCCTTCTATCACCACCTTGACTTTGCAGTCAGACTGGGATTACTGGTGAGAAACTGATGCTGACCACCTCCTTCCCCAGAAAGACCCCTGCCTCTGCTTACTCCCCAATGTCTGGACATAGCCCTGGGCATATGCAGAGAATCCAGGGAGCCAGTCTCCTTCCTCCCAATTTTCCAGGAGAGAAAAAAAAACTGTGCCTGTCAGAAATGTGATAGAATTGTCAAAAGTACATCGAAATGGCTATATACATTGTGATCTCTAAGTCACAGTTCCATTTGTTCTGTGACAGTGTAAAAAATAACGAAATTTCCATCAAGATGGAAAATAAAATGAAGAAAGCACTTCAACAGTATTTGAAAACAATGTCTAAACAAAGTCCCTTTACTTCCTCCCTGGCAGTCTCCTGGTGGTGGCTCCTACTCATAGTTATGTCTCTCTCTATCTCTCCCCACCTCTCTCTCTCTCTCTTTTCCCCCTCTCAGCCAACTTGGTCCTTGTCATCTCATCTCCCTCTCCTCTTGTTCTTCTACCTGGGCCTTTTCCACACCCACCACAAACAGGGGTCAAGAGACCGCAACTCTCTGAATCTGAGAATGGCTCCAGGCGGTGCCAAGAGGTGCCCAGAGTCTCCCTCAACCAACTCTGCTCAGGCAAATGCACAAGACACTAACCCAGGCAGAAGCCACACCCTCCAACCAGGGGAATTTCACATTCAAGTTGGCATGAAAAAAAGACTGGGGTGGACCTACACCTCTGGAAGCCACTATGAAAAAAATTCCCCAGAGCTGATGGCTCCATTCCCTGAGCTCACATCGATCGTAGCCCTGACTGTCCAGGGCTCTGTGATTAAACCTCACAGTATGTGAAGGCCACAATCCACCTCTCCATCCCCCACCCCTGCCCAACTTCTTCCCAAGAAGAGAAAGAAGCCCAAGAAATATTTATTTAGTAACTGAACAAATGAATAAAGACTGACATGCTGCATGAATAAGTGAACACAGAGATCACAGGGAGAAAAGTGGTTATAATATTTATTTTTAACAGAAGCTGATGTATCTGAATAATACATGCACATGGTCCATATGAAGCTTATGTAGAACTAATGCATATGAAGACAAAAGTCTCCTTCCACACCTCTCCTCAACCACCAGTCCTGCCTCAAGAGACAACGCTGCCGTCTCTCACCGCTTGCTTCTGATATGAATCTTCAAATATATTTTTTCTTTTTTTTAATTTTTCTTAGTTGTAGATGAACACAATACCTTTATTTTATTTATTTATTTTTATGCAGTGCTAAGGATCAAACCCAGTGCCCCACATGGTGCTAGGCAAGCGTTCTACCACTGAGCATACCCCGAGCCCCCTTCAAATATTTTGATGTCTTAATTTTAGACATCATACACTAATTTTCCATTATATTATATGAGGATTCAATGCCCAGATGCCACCAGATTCTCATCTCTCCTTCTCCCATTCTCCAGTGAAATTTATGTTATATGTTATTAAATCAATAATCAGTCACTTTATTTTGACAGTGTTACCTTATTTGTCAATATCCTCTGTTGCTAAGACAGCAAATGGCTCATGGTTGTATGGGGAGAAACAATGGTCCTGGGCTCCAAACCCTTCATAGATGGCTGTCAACCAACCTCTATTTTCAGATCCCCAGCTCATCCCTCTCCTCCCTGAGGCCCTTCATCTCAGCTCCTAAACCATTTCTCCTAAAGAGTAAACTGGAGCACTTCTCATTGGCATCGCCCCCTGCAGACACTTAAATTCTAATTCCCCTCCTTATTTAACTCAGCTGCCACTCTGTTCAATTTCTGTTTTCCAAGTGTTTGTTGTAATCACCCATCCACTACTGTCTCCATTTCTATTTGCTTTCTCCCCATAGCTTTATAATAACCCTTTTATTCCCTTAGTGTCATTTTAGCAGTGTTTCAAAAGGGAGAAAAGGAAAATATATATGATCAATCTACTTACATTCACATTAAAGTTGAACGACCTGCTATGGAAATGGGTAGCTGCACGGTCAGAAGCGCATAGCTCAAATCTTTTCCAAGATAGCTCTGGCTGCCTTTCCAAGGTGAAGGGTTACAGTCCGTACTGTGGCATGCCACCCAGATCCTCTTCCTAGGACAGAAGCACTCACTCCCCAAGCAGCTTGGAATGGGATCAGCTGAGACCTCTGTGTTCTGGGGGATAAAACAGATAAGAATATTGCTTAATTTATTCAATCAAAAGAATATAAGGCTAGATGATCAAGAGGGTGGAGGAAGTTGCCCTGATGAAAATTCAGGGTCCCTTAACCAATTTCTACACCTGGTTCAACTCTTAGGCCCAAAGACCACTGAATAATGAAAAATCCCCAGAAGGAAGGACCCTGAAACTTTATGATGAGCTTATTTAGTAAGAATTCCCTAAAAAGAAGGATTGGCAAGGAAGCCATGCTCTGGAGAAAGGGGAATACCCAGACATTTCAAAGACCATGAACACAGTCCAAATTGATACTGATATATAGGGACCTGACATGGATTCATGGGTCGCCATTAGAATAGAAGGAAAAACAGCATGTGAAATTTGATGCAGGTTCCAATAAGACAATCACAGTGTGAGCCCTGGAGTTCTCAAGCAGGGCATTCCAACTCACCCAGGATGTACACCACTAAAAAACTAGTTCTGGCATGATAGCGGGCCCTGACTGAGTCAAAGAATGTGACCATGGGACATCAAGAAGACCATGAGAGCAGGACCATGCATGATAAACTGGGTTCTGTCAGACCTCCCAAGTAAGGCAGGACCAGCAGCCACCCACAGTGAGATCAAGACAGTACACCTGGGCTCAGTGCAAACAGAGCCCTAGGCCACAAGTAGGCTGCCTGGCAGATGACTCCAAGTCCCACCATCCACCACTGTTACTTTGGTACTTTTCCTTCAGCCCCCACCTATGACCCACGAAGGGCACTTTACAACCTATTCATGAAGGCAGAAGTCTGAGCTCTCTATACAGAAATACCAGCTTGTTTTGTGGGTATCAAGCACAAATGGGCTGCCATAGTCAGGCATGGTGGCACACACCTATAATCCCAGCAGCTCAGGAGACTGAGGCAGGAGAATCAAAGGTTTGAAGCCAGCCTTTGCAATTTATCAAGACAGTAAGCAACCTAGGGAGACCCTGTCTCAAAAAAAAAAATGGGGGTTTGGGGTTGTGGCACAGTGTTTAAGCACCCCTGCGTTTAATCACTGGTACCAAAAAATAAAAAAATGAAATGCCACTACAGTGTACTTTCCCTCAGGGTGGTCCCCACTAAAATCCACCTCTCCTGGGCTGCACAGAGTCTAAATTATAGAAAATGAAAGGTAAGTAGTATCCTCTTAGGTACCAGAAGACTCAAAGTCACCAAATAATAACCAAACAACCCCATTTTCATTTCAGAGTGCTCTGAGCAGACAGCTATAATGCATCCACCTTGGACAATAAACAAGGATGTGTTACATTAACCATTTATTCATTTGTATTACCAGGAAGAAAGGACTTTTCATTCTCACCCATAGGAAGACTGATTGGTAAATGCTTGTTCAATATTTCAATTACATAAGAAAACTTAAGCTCAAAGATAAGGTCTGACAATTCTACTGAATCCTTTGGAAACTAAAATGGAGTTTAAATAGCATACCAGGGCACTAATTCCCCCAAAGGAAGCACAGGAAATCTTAACCCCACTCATGCTGCAGGCAAAGCCAAATCCAGCAAGCCTGCAGAACCCACACTCTTGGTGGTTTTTAGACTGACACTTTGCAGGCTCACAATAGGGTCAAGGTGAAAAACAGGTCAAATTGTATCCATGAGAAAAAAAGAAAAAAAAACTGAGGTTAAAGGAGAGGTATGAGTAGAGTTTATGCGCAATAGACCCTTCTATCTCTTTTCTACCTCAGTCAAAAGCAGCCCTCAACCTCTGTCCCAGAAACTCAGAGCAAAAACCTTGGAGTGTTCTCTCACTGCACCACACCAACATCCAATCAATCCCACAACCAGCAGATTTCACTTCACAAGGACTGCTTCAAAAAGCACTGTGGTATCTCAACACTAGATCTAATAACAGACAGCCTCTGAAAGAGTAACGGATGGGTAATATATACAATGCAGATACACTGAACAAAGGACCTTCACATTCTGGGTGAGATGGAGTGGGACAGCACAAGATTTCACTATGGTACTCAGAACACACACAATTTAAAACCTATAAGTTGTTATATCTGTGACCTTCCATTTAATGTTTTTGGACTACAGCTGATGGCAGTAATTAAAACTGCGGGAAGTAAAAACACAAATAAGAGGGGACTGCTGCACAAGGCTTGCATTCTTGGCCATAAAACCCCCTACACAATTGCCCATCCTCTCTCTTCCCTTTCTCCAGTGTCCCTGGAAGCCATGTGGTGAAGGTGGCAGTACTATAAGAAGTCAGCTCCTTAGTTAGTACTTGAGGCAGAGCTGACAGAAGAGCTCTCACCCCTCAGTGGACTGTGACTGAATGAGAAATAGAACTGTTTTAGGGTAAGTCACTTGGACAGGGGACTCGATGCCACAGCATAGCACAGCTTGTCCTGACCAATGCAAATCTCTCCACCTCGCCCAGGTAGCTCTAGTCAACAAACATTCCATCTCAGCAGGATTTGGAGGTTGGCTGGTTAAACTAAGTGGACTCAAGAAGATATTAAATTCTACCATAAGGCTAGACCTTACCAGACACCCTTCTCGCCTAACTATAAAATGTCAACACCGAACATTTTCATGTGAGTATACCCCTGCTTCATTTAGCAACGGGTGGTCCATAATAAAACATGGAATATAAATGTTTTATTTTATATTAAGTAGCATTATATCCATTGAACTGGACACACTCAGAATTTACTTTTGAAAAGGTTAATACTATTGTGTACCATATGACATACAAAGTGAGCACCACCTGATTTCGCTCTAAGAGCAGCTGCTGCAACCTGTCCCCTTATGAATGTGCTTCCAGGACTAATGTTAAAATCAATCGGTCCCCATGGAAATGCAGTCAGCCAGAATTGGGCTGTCTGAACTGCTCACACACGGTCTTTGTCTACACTCATGTTCAGAACTCAATATTTAACTGTAGTATTAATTAATGATGCACCTTGTAAACAACAAAGATCAATTGAAAAATTGCCCATAATCTGTGGCTAATAACAAAATGACACTCATCAGAAAAGCTCTCAGAGCATTTGAGAGATCACAATAAGCCAAGAAACTTGGATTCAGAGGATCCCCAGGCAAGAGATATGGCTGTAGTCTGGGGAGGTCAGGAACAGTGACATAGAGCATGCCCACTTAGCTTGGACCCACACACACAAATGCAAATAAGTGTTGTGCCACCATAGTGAAAATAAAATCTGTGTGCTATCCTCCCAGTGACGGGACAGCAGAGGGTAAAGCAATAGATGTCAGAGGTTGGAATGATGGAGACCCTCGTTATGCATCAGTTAAACTCTCAGAACTGTCATCTGCCACTACGGAGAGGCAGGTCATGTGCCTGTTGAGTATATGGCTTAGGGAATGTGGCTGGAAAGAGCCAGAATTTAACAAGGGAATAAAAAAAAATGTGAACTTAGGAAAAACAGTGGGTAGTTTACAACAATAATGAAAGGCAACAGAGAGAGTCTAGAAAGTAGCCTAACAGCTGAACCCGACAGTGAAAGATAAACTGGAAGTGCTTTGAGTAACTGAGGCCCGTTGAGATTTCTCAATTAAGCAGAAGGACTCGATCCCACAGCAAAGAGTAAATTAAGGATGCTCTCTTCCCACCCAAGCCTGTTTCAGATGATCTCAAGATAGCTGCCTTTAAACTGAAAGACAGAGGGAAGAAGACAAATAAGCCAATAAATAAGGCTGGCTTAATCACATGATTATTTAGGCAAGAACTATGGATGAAGTTAAGGACACATGCAGTTATATACATGCAAGTAGATCAGATGCTTGTTGAGTTTTTGACAAAATCATATTGCTGAAAAAACTATAATCCTGGTGGCCTTAAAAAAGGAAAAAAAAAAAAAAAGCTTATAGATCTTAACTAACCTTAACCCTTCCATTTGCACCACAAGGAAGCAAGCAAGAAGGGAATACTACCAGCTTCAGAGATGCCCAAAAAAGGAAAATTATTCCAGAGAATGGAGCCAGGACAATGGGGATAGTGGACAAAGTGTTTCTCCCAGAGAACAGAATCGGGCTCATGGAAGAATTTCCCTTGCTGGGCAGAAGTTCCCACGATGGACCTGTGGTGGCCGTGTCTTCCACTCCTCTCCTCTGTAATTGTAGCTTTGGTTGTGTTGACTCTGCCTCTACTCCATCACTCTCAGTGACAGGCTGGGACAGAGCAAGGTGTGTGACTTCTGGGTCACACTGAGCCACACTCAGAACTGATGGTTCAAACTCTAGGAATTAGAGCTGATGCATGCATTGGACTTTGGAAAGAGAAGGATGGCCAAGTGTAGGACAAAGGGTGTGCAGAGATTTTGAGTGTCCATGGGGTGAGATTGTGGCAGAGGCAAGCAGCAGTCCACCAATTCAAACTGCTTCCTCCATAATGCTGAGCAGCCACTGGGAGGCAGCTATCAGGTCAGGGACTGCACTTCCCAGCTTCCCTCTTGCATTTGGGTATTTCTACTCTTGCACTTAGGTGTATTCGCACACTTCGTTAGGAATATACAGAGAAGAGATGTGCAAAACTTCCAAGCTGGGGCGATAAAAAGTGGATGTTTTCACTTTCGTTCTCCTTTTCCCCTTCTGCCACTGGAAGACCCCAAGGTCTTAGGCAACGGTGGAGCCTAAGATGGAAAATTGAACCATCACTTGGAGGAATGTTACCTGCCAACCTGGTGCATCCAAAATAGACTGTTCTGTAGTGAGAAATATGCCAACTGTGTTAATCCATTGACATTTGGACAGTATCTGCCAAGAGCTAGAGGTACCCAACCAATATACTGACAGAGTATTTGAAGCAGAGTCTGTTCTCTGATTTGGCATTTACAGCAAACTTTCTAATGTGAGAATTTTTGCCAGCACAATTGAAGGGACCACATATCATACAAATTATCACACTACTCACTATAGCCTTTGATTCACTTCTTGAGTGGGTCATTTACCTTGCCCTCTTATACATGAAGGAGGCAAAGTTTTGCATTTTACAGTGAACACAGGTGATGATGCTGTCACTCTTACAACAGTTTCTATCACCTCTATACTGTGTCATCTGACCCAAGCAGTTCATCAGAGCAGCCTGTCACAAAAGGTTGATTTTATGCTGGCTGCTCACCTGTAAGTATGGACAATTCCCTCTCGAGGGTCCTAGGGCACACTGATTGAGAACCACTTGGTGCCATGTTGGAAATATCCAGGCATCCCTCATAAGTTTCTCCAAGACAGAAAACGGGATCTCCATGAATAAATTGCCACTAGGGCAATTCTAGCTTTCACTTGCACAGGAAAGTAGTTCTTCAAAGGTCAAATTTGACTTTATGGTCAAGGTGAAGAACTGCTGAAGTTGCTGTTTGCATTTCAGAGTGTTAGGTGTCCCTGGGGTTGGGAGGGGAAGTCACTGCTACACTAACAACTAGGACAAAACAGGAAGCAGCCTGTGGTGATGGAAGGACAAAAATCAGTAAATATAAAAAGATGAATAAAAATAATTAACAGCATAAATAAACAATTACATACATACGAAGAATCAAACCATCCAGTTCATATTAACAAGAGTTGACTTTTCAGGAAATTCTTGCCCAGGGAGGAAAAGTTGTTGAAACTACGAACTTGCCAGAAGATTCATCAATTCTTGAACAGGAAATATCAAATGGCAGCTCATACCCCAGGACCTTTGGGACCCTTCTCCTCCAACTCCCCAAATATGAGTACTGATCCTTGTTATGGCCACCAGTTCCGAACTATCAGATCGTAACTCTTACCTAGTCCTAATAGAGATTGCAATACCCGTGCAATCCAGATTCACAGTCTCAGTGAACATTCCAACTTGCCCTTCTCTGAGATGCGGCAAGACCGTATCCTGCTGGTACTCTCTTATCATGGTGTTATGAGCTGAATGTCTGCATCCCCTTATAATTCTCAGTGTGCTGTATCTGAGGGTGATACCTGTGGGAGGTGAGTAGGTCATGAGGTCGGAGCCCTCCTGAGTGGAATCAGTGCCCTCGTAAGAAGAGAGCAGCAAGAACTTGCCTCCTCTCTCTGCCCACTGCCATGTGAGGACACAATGAAAAGATATCCATCTGCAAGCCCAAGAGGGGACCCTCACCAGACCCTGGATCTGCTGGTACCTTGATCTTGGACATGCAGCCTTCAGACTGCCTGTTGTTTAAGCCACCCAGTATGGTATAATTGTTATAGCCACCCAACTAAGACACACACACAGTAAATAATTAACTCAGCTTTGCTGATCAGTAGGTCATTAGTGTGATTTGGGGGGAGTCGGCGCTTGTCAACATGTACAAACATACACTCTCTTCCTCCTTCCAAAACTAATTCACTGGGTACCTCAGAAAAAAAGTTTCTAAGCCTCTCTGTTCACTCAAAAGAAATCCAGACGCCTACATAAACACATCCTCCCAGTTATTTCAGACAGGACTAAGCCTGACATAGTGTGGCCTGAAGCAAAATAATAATAATAATAATAACCTGTCAAAAACACAGTCTCTTGTATCATTGAGACCCATCACTACAACTTTTGAAGATTCTTGCACACATCATTACAAAACAGACAAATGCATTCACTCTGGTCAATTAGGGGAAAAAAAAACCACTTAAACAGAAAGAGTCAAAATGGGGAATAGGTGTGAAAGACAGGAAATCAAAAATTAAGAGTTATGCTAAGAAGAGAAATCCAGAATATTAGAGCTATAGAGAATTTTTTGGACATTTTTATAAACTGAGAAATCATTTCTCTTTCTCCAATGGCCTGTATATTGAAGCTAATGCTAAAAGCATTAATTTATCATGAGATTTTAAAGATCTCTCTCTTGTCAGTAATGAAATAAGCACGTGACAGGGTAGCCAGACAGTTATTGTTTATAGGAAGATTATTATAATAATTAAGATTAATAGCAATTACTTGTCATGTTTGTGGATTTTTTTTCCTTGGGAAATAACTGAAGCCATATTAAATAACTAATTAACACATCTCCATGTCTGGGTAAGAATGCATGGATTCACACGATCCTGTGTATTCTCCCATGCTCCATAAGCAGATAAATAAATAAATAAATAAATAAGGACTGTAAAGCAGCCAGTGAATATTTTGAAAAGAAACTTCAGAATTAAACTGGTCTCTGAATGGGTGATGGTGCCTAAAACGGAGATCAAGGTCCACCTGCCCTCCTTCTTCACCACCTTGCTAATCCCACTAACATGTGACCAAAGTCAGATTCCAGACCTCACAGCCTGCTTGTCTGTTTCTGTGTGTATTCAAACATAAAAACACATCTTGAGTTTAATACATATTATATGCTAACTTGAATAATTTTATCTTCATACAAAATGGGATTTTTTACTCCTTGGTCACAGCACTATAGGAGAAATCTTAACGCCTTAAGTATTAAAGCTGTAAAGCTATTATTATTGAATGTTTTCCAGAGCAACATGAAAATGGATAGGAAAATAATATTTCTTCCTATTGGAATTCTTTTTTTTTTAAAGGGGCCTTGCCATTTATACAGCTCAACACTGAAGGAGGAAAGGGGGTGGGGGTCAAGGAAATCTCCTTTTTCAAAGAATGCGGACTTGTGGTCATGGGCAGTGTCTTCACAAAGCAGGCAGGGCCACCCATGACACAGCGGGCCACCCTGAGCCTGTCACTAAGCAGAAACAGAACATATCAATGGAGATAGGCCGGGCAGGTCCCTCTCCCAAAGCACCCCCTCCCAACAGTGGGCCTGGGGACAAACGAGAGAAGAAGTGGGAAAGTCCAAGACAAACCAGAGGGGGAGGGGAGGGTTTTGTCCCTCCCAGCCTGGTCACTGAACACACCCCTCAGGCACTTGTTTCCCGCTCTCATCACACACACACACACACACACACACACACACACACACACACACACGGCCATCACCTGCCAAAGTGCAGAGACCTCCATTTCCCCCAGGACCCTCATTTTCGAACTGGGAAATTATATTCACTCCACAATGAGTGTGTGTTCATGCAGATGGAGGGTGGCAGAGGAAGGGAGATAGACGAAGAGGAAAGGTGTTTATGGAGCCTGCTGAGACAGGCTCGGGGCCCCAGCTCTGGGCTCATGAGGCAGCCCGGCCTCCGAGACTCCACAGGGAGTCAGACGCGGAGGCTACCAGCACCTGGGGAAAGAACACTGTTCCCGTCAGCTGTACCGCTGCTGTGACGGAAAGACCCAACCCCAACAGTTAGAGGAGGAGAAGTGCACCCAAGGGCTCACGGTTTCAGAGGTAGGTCGCTGGCTCCTTCCTCAGGGCTCCAGGCGAGGCTGAACATCGCGGCGGCAGAGCGTGGCAGAGGGAGGCCGAGCGCGAGGCCACGGATCCAGAAGATAGACCCCGTAGCCACGCCCCCCAGGAACCACTTCCGCCAGCCACCCCCCCCACACACACACACACACCCCCAGCCCCCCAGCCCGCCTCCAGTTCCCACTCAGTTAATCCCAACGAGGATTAATTCACTGACTAGGTTAAGGCTGGGACCGCATCATTTCTCCTCCAAACCTTCTTCCGTTGTCTCACACTGAGCTTTGGGGGGGACACCTCACACCCCAACATAACAAACACCCAGCATTTGTCGAGTTCTGCTCTAAGCAAGAGCCAAGAGGGCACCCATGGGAGGTGGGACCAGCCTCCAACTTGGCCTTCCTCCAGGACCACTCCCTCAGCCGCACCATACGCAACCTCCAGAAGCTACTGGTGTGGCCAGGGCGGTTAATATTCCCCTTGGCTTCTCTAAGCCCAGACTCGAATTTGCAACAACCCTACTATAATTTAACAGAACAAAGGAAGTAGATATGGAGGGAGTCAAAGGGAACCTAAGACCAAAAATCCAACATACCCAGGAAGGAGATCCTCTCCTCACCCCTGGTAACTCTCTCGCAAGCACAGAAACCCTGGGACACACCAGGTCTCTCTCCTCAGCCTGGCACACCCGGAACCACAGGCCCTGTCTGGATCTGCTGCTTCCCACTTCCTGGCCTGCCTGCCGGTATGCAGCATTCTGCTTCCCACCCTTATAGCGTCATTGGTTCTTTCTGCCTCAAAACTAGAACGATCCCATTCTGTAGGCCTAGGGGTTCCCTCTGGGTTTGAGAGTCTTACCTCATAGGCTCATGATGTGCATTGGACATGACCTCCACTTGATAAAAATCCATTCCTTATATATGGGAGATGGTCTGGTCTCCAAAGGGCCATGCTGTCTGTCCTAAAGCCTTAACCAACACCCACCCTGGAGAAGAGACAGGCAAGGGAACAGGTCTATTTCAGGTACTTGCCCTCCCCTGTAACTGATCAAGACAAAACCAGTGAATTGAGATCAGCTTCTGGGAAGAGTTGACATTTACCCCTGCTTTGGGGCCTAACAGGGGTGTCTATGGGCAGAGATAAAGGGAAAGGGGGACAAATAAGATGAAATAGGATGAAAGGGATGGTGATAGAAATGCAAGACGTACTAAGAATTCAAAAGGATAGGGAAAGAGAACAGAGGAGGAGCAAAGATGGAGCACCTTCTAAACCGGAGTGAGTTTGTCATCATCTTAAGCACTGAGCCCTCCAAGGCCGCTTGCAGGCGTGGACTCTCTGCTTCTGCCAGAGAGGCTCCTCCAGGAGACGTGGGCCAGATAGATGTGCAGCTGGGACCAGAGAACTGGTGCTCAGAAGAGGACATGGGCAAGAGAGGAGGAGCTCACCTCGACAGCACAGGAAGGGGCATGTGACTCAGAGTGGGAGAGGCCACCAGGGAGAGGGAGCAGAGTGAGAGGGATGCTCCTCAGAGGATGAGCCTGGAGAACACTGATTTTTAGGGCCAGGCAGAGAAAGAATGACAAAGGGTATGAGTGACAGAGGTAGAAAGAAAGCAGAAGGCCAAGGGACTCAGAGACTATGTCAGGAGAAAGCTCAAGAACCAGAAGTCGCACTGGACAGAACCGGTTCCTGTGCCTCTCCTCGGTCCATCTTCAACCTGATGTCTCATTAATCCTCTGAAAATGCCATGTGACCATGATGTCTGCTTACTAAGAATGCCTCAAAAGACTCTCCACTGGAACTTTTCACTTGAGACTTGCAGAAAGGGTCCCTCATGAACTGGTTCTTGCAAAACTCTCTTCCTCCTGTAATCCTCCCCTGAGCTCCCCTGCTCTAGCTAGATCACACTCCACCGTGGGCTCCACATCCCCTTTGCTTTCTCCCACTATCCTTTTATCCATGCTCTTCCACCTGCTAGGATAGCCTTCCTGTCTCACTGTCTTGCATGCCAGAGAAGTTAGTGAGCATGCTCCCTTTGGTCTGTCCTATGACTCCATCCACGCTGTCACCAGAAGCTAACACCTCTGTACTTTATACCATGATGGGGACAGGCACGGGTAGATGGACCAGCCTCTCCTCTGACCACCTTGGTTAGATATTGGCCATTTGATGGCAACAGCCATGACATGAAATAGCACAGAGACACACGAATATGTGAGTGTGAGATTTTGCTCGACAACTGCGGTAATCTATGTGCTCAGTTCAGGACCAGAACAATGGTTCCCCAGCAGCTATTAAAAATCCTGTTGGCTTCTCTCTGGGTCTTCATTGTCGCTCTGGGTAGACCAAGACTATTTGGCATTTGCTGTAGCTGGCTTGTGGCTCCTCTGGCTACTGCCTGGAGAAAGCAGAGCCCTCCTTCGGAGCATTTAGAGCTCTCCCAGGGCGAGGCCCAGTATCAGAATTAATAAAAAGCAAGTTAGACTTCGTTGCCTTCGCCTCTGACACAGCCTGGGAATCCTCATCAAACAAACACCAGCGTAGGAGGAGAGGTCACTGTGGATATTCCAGTGCTAACATTCGAACGTTAATAACTTTACCGCGTAGATTAATTTTAAATGTCAGCCCACGTTGCTGTGTAAAGCTAAGGAGCTCGGGAAATAAGGTATGTTTTCAGGTTTCCTGACAACCCCAGCGTATTCCATGTTTGATCACTAGCAGGGTGGGCAGGACCCGGGGAGAGGAGGGCGTTTCTTGAACAGTTGCTGCCCCTGCAATGCAAACATGAAGACTAAGCGGCTTGTGAACCCATTCCCTGCCTAGTTTCTCAACCAGGAAAATGGCTGAGCTGACAGTAATGAGATTTCACACAGCACCGCAAGGCTGCACGGTCTGAGACCTTGCCCAGAAGGCCAGGTTCCAAGCCCAAACAAATGTGTATGATTTGGTTAGGAGCCTCTGGAAAATAGCATTGGTAATGGAAACACTGGTAATGCACAGCTACTGATCCTGCCCTGGGGCAGGAGGCAGAGCTGGGTCCCCTGCTGCTGGGGGAAGCTCTGCACAGGGAAGAGGGAGGAAAACGGGGGCAACCCTAGTCCAGGAAAGGGCTCGAAAGGAAAAGGCACACAAGGCAGAAGCTCCAGAGGGACAGGGTAAAAGGAACAGATGCTACACACAAAACCCACCCAGGGCTGCCAAGACTGCAATTAAAAATTCACATATTTTGGATTGAAATTCTCATATTTTAAGAGAACTTGGGCAAAACCCTCCTCCTACCAATATTAGCAATGCAAAACCAGCAGTCAAGACAGACCCAAATTATCATCCATTTTGCAAAAAGGATGAAAATTGTATAGCATGGAGTCCAAAATTCTTCATTGAAAACAATCATTAGAGTGCACCTGGCAGCCCTTGGTCCCACCCTGCTCCCCAGTCTCCAGGGACCCTGGACAAAGCAGCTGCCCATTCCTGGAAGAGCCCCGGGTGCCAAATCTGGGACTGTCAAAGTGACCACCAGTCACCAGGGGTTCCTTGGGACTCTCTTCCAGTTTGAGAAGCCACCCTTATGTGGACACATGTGCATACTGAATTCAAGAGGCACCAATGCTGGGGTCAAACACAGTGAAAGGACAAACAGGTAGTGAGCCAAGTCTCCCAACCCAAGCACAGTCCCAAGTCTAATGCACCTGGACTGGGTTTCTGATTTTTAAGCCATCAAATGGAGTGGGAGAGACAGGAGAAGAAGGGGTGAAGAAGGAGAACCGCAGACTCTCAGAATCCAAAGTAAAATGAAACCCTCCATAGCCAGCCCAGCGTGAGTGTGCACTAACAGTAAGTCTCCAAGGAAGGATGCCTCGGACCTGAGCACTTCTACCTCCAAAGTGAGTCTCAAATCCATCTCCCTGCCTCTTCCCTTCTGTCGCTGTCCCTATTCCAGTCTCTTCCTCTCAACCCCCAGAGTGATCATCCATAAGTGCCCATACTTAAAAGACTCCAGTGGCCCCCACCACAACAGAATTAACTTCCAGCCAGGCTCTCTGGGGGGCTGGTCCAGGTGGCAGCCCCTGCAGGGCAGACTGGGACTGAAAAGGAGAGAAGGCACAAGAAGGAACCAGTCCTGCCAGATAATAAAAATATATTTATAAGAACGACTGTTACACTTATTCAAGGAATACAAGTACAAATGTAATATTAATACAAATGGATTCCAAATTCCAGATAGCATGTTGTAAAGGCTAAGTGGAATCTTTTACTTACAGATATAAGTAAAGATGGGCCTTTATTTGTGTGTCTGACTTAAAGCATAGGAGTTGCCAGGATAGTGTCAGAATTTGCAACAATTGCCTGTCTCTCTTACCCGGTTGGCAGGGCTCCTGAAGGGTAGCTGAAGAGGCAGGAGAGAGGAGGGCTTCTGAGTGTTGGCACTAACTCTTGTATCTTAGGCTGAAACCCAGCCTGTTACTTCCCGGCTGTACAAAACTCAGTCATGTCACTTAATGTCTCTGAGCCTCGGTTTCCTCATCTACCAAATGGTATAATAATAGAACCTACAGCACAGGTTTGTTAGGATATTTCAATGAAATAATCTACATAAAACATTTCATCCACTGCCCCAAGACTCCATCCATGTCCTTTATGTTTTTGGAATTAAGAGATCAGGATTAAAAGGAAGAAAATCCCACCTGAGGTCACCTAGGGAGCTGGTGACAGAGGGAGGGCTGCACGTCTGAGCTCCAGATTCCCCACCCAGGTTCCTTCCCTTTGCTGCAGAGGCTGTGGCAGAAACATTACATCAGGAGCCAGAAGATAATAAACCTAATTGGGCCATTAGGACCAGTCACTTCCCTCCACATTGAGCCTTTGGGGGATGTTATGGGTGATCAATATAATAAATAACACTGCATAGTCTGAGGCACCTCTCAAGGGAACATCTTGGAAACCAAGAGGAGAAAAAGACTGAGATCATCACAAGAGATTCAGCTGAGAAGAATGAGGGCTGAGGATTCCTGGGGTTCTCCTCGCCTACTTGGCGTCACTCTGTGCCAGATACAGAGGACACAGGGGGATGCCAAGGATGGAGGACAGGGAACCCAGCTGCCTCAGGTTCTTCAGCTCAGAGAGTTTGTCATCTGAGGTCCGCCTCCCAGTCATGCCATCCGTGCTGGGACATGGTCCACAGGTAAGCGAGGTAGGCAAAGGTTTTCTTCCCTCTGGACTGGACCTAAAATGCCTGAGAAAGTCCCACAGGACACAGCTACCTTCAGTGGCGTACTCAGGGCATTCACTGGCTCACCAACACTAGAACCTGTCTGGGATAAATATTCCTCTGATTCCTTAGAAAAGCTCCGGGCTCAAAGGGCATTGTTGTTAGAACTTATAGAACCCGTGTACAAGGAGAACGAAGGGTCCTCTGGGAAACCCTAGCTATTCCTGCCTTGCTGTGCTGACCAATGCACAGAAAGGCACAAGTCCCCACTGTTCCCCTGGGATTCTTCTGCAAGTCAGGTCGTGACTTCAGATTATAGAAAAGACATTCTGAGAAGCTTATATTCTTCTTATATTCACAGATGACCCTCGTGGACACGAATCCAGACAGTGTTGGAAGTGAAAGGGTTGAACTAGAAGACTTTGATGGTGTCACGCTAGTGGAAGATAATCATGGCATGTATAAAGAATTGCTATGATGACCTATTGGCCTAAGGACTATACCGTGGGCTTAGATGCCAATCTGTAGCTTTTGCATGCAGGCATTCATCCGATGGACACAGAGTCCTCACGTGTGAAATGTTTGAATGTTGCACCAACAAGGCAGAGAAGTCCAGCACCAAAAAGGGCTGATTACAACTGTGTGCAGAGGGGGCCCCAGGAATACAAAGCTCTTTAGCAGTACAAGGACAAAGATTTGGTACCCAGGACCTCTACACAAGTGCAGAAACAGGAATATAGTATTTTCTCCAAGTCAAAATACTAAAATCCAGAGCTATCAGGATGAGAAAAGTATGGGGGCGTTCCGCAGAAACCAAGAATCTTAACTGGAACAGAACAGAGGTGGCTGTCTAAGCGAGAGGAAGTTAGATATGAGCAACGGAACCCAGGACGTTTTATTTTCTGCACTAGTTGTGCCTACCTTCCCTGCTGGGTAGCCAGGCCAGATCTCTCTCACTGTGCTCTGCTCTCCCATCTCTATTAATGCCTCCACAGACATCCCTCAAGCCAGGACTGGGCTTGTGGCTCAGTGGTAGAGCGTTTGCCTAGCATGTGTAGGTTCAATTCTCAGCACTGCATATAAACAAATAAAATCAAAACTAAAACATATGTATTGAAAAGAAAGAAAAGAAATCCCTCAAGGCTCTGGCCTGGGTGAGCCCTGACATCTCTTCAGGACACCAGGAATGGCTCTGTGGAGAAGCCCTTCAGTGTGGTGGCTTCTGCCTGAGAGCCCTCCATTACTCACTCACAGGGAGCCTGCACACACATCCATGAGTGATGTGTGACAAGGACACCACACCAAGGACAGCAAGGCCCCTGCCTACCCACATCTCTCCTTGGGCCTCCTGCCCCTCCACAGAGGGCCTAAGGCAGGAAGGAACCCTGTGTCTCAGCTTCTTCGCTGCTGCAACTAAAAGATCTGACAAGAACAATTGTAGAGGAGGAGAATTTATGTGAGGGCTCACAGTTTCAGGGATCTCAACCCATAGACACAGGCTCCATTCCTCAGGGCTCCTCTAGTTGAGGCAGAACATCACAGCAGAAGAGTGTGGCAGCCACACCCCACCTGCCTCCAGGTGCCACTCAAGTAATCCCATCGGAGGATCAATACACTGATTAGTTTAAGGCTGTCTCAACCCAATCATTTTCCCTCTGAATCCTCTCACATTGTCTTACACATAAGCTTTTGGGGGACACCTCACATGCAAACCACAACACCCCACAAAATT
The DNA here is from genome assembly GCF_964194105.1 of Spermophilus citellus. Taxonomy (NCBI): domain Eukaryota; kingdom Metazoa; phylum Chordata; class Mammalia; order Rodentia; family Sciuridae; genus Spermophilus; species Spermophilus citellus. Next base: position 98,706,244 of record NC_138193.1, on the reverse strand, counting down.
CTGTCCGCACTGGTAGGCACAAACATGCTGGCATCTCAGAATCAGGCTAGTTAGGGAGGTGGGACAAGCAGCTCTGGGTTTCCTTTAGTTGTCTCCCTGAACCTCTGAAATACCTTCTCCCAAAAGCATCAGGCTGGCAGGTCTGGTTTCTGCTCTGAGACTGGCTGAGCTGCATGTGTCAGAGTCTGAGGCTTTATCTATGCTGTTCCTAGTGACTTTGGGACCCATCCAGATGTGCACCTGCCCCTGCCTCTCTGCTTCACCTCCAGAGCCTGCAACTTTGCTGCTGAGCTACTGTTCTGAGCTAAGAGCTGCTCAAGTCTAATCATTTCTGTGATCCTGCCCATGACTTCCCAGGTCCGGAGCTTGTCTGTGAATAATTACTACCTCTTCCTGGAATTATGATTGTTTGATTATACTTGTGGTTGCTTCTATTTTAACTGTCTTGGTGAATGTTTCCTGCCATCACGATTATACCTGTCTACAGGGGTGATGGTCAGAATATTTAACAACTGATGCAGCATCAACCAATCAGAACAGGTGCCTGCTGTGAACATCTGTTGCACCTACACCAGGACATTTCAGCGGGTTCCTACCGTTAGTTGAGCAGTTTTTATTTATTTTCATATAATCACAAAAGTTTGTGGGGTTTTTTTTTTTCAGTCACCACCTTTAACTCTGCTCTGTCAAAAGCCTTGCCTGTCATTTAAAGACATCCTGAATGACTGCTCTCTGTTCACTCTTAGTTACTGGGAGTCTGGTCCATTCCAGAGGCCCTCATCTGATTTAAAGACCCCACTAGATAGGCTGATGGCTCCCAGAGGGGGTGGGCGCCTGGGCCTCTCTCTTACCCTCCCTGCCTCTGTCTCTTCTAGAGCAGAAGAGGAGGTGGCGGGTGGGGAGGAAGATGTCTCCTCTCACGGTCTCTGGTCTTGCCCTCCTCCATCTGTTTTTGTTGGCCTCTGGTTGTGGCTGTCATACATGTGTCCAGGGACAGGTGGTGCTTGTGTACAGGGTCACCTTAGCTCCCTCGTTACTGAATACAGCTCCCTCTGTCCCTATCAGCAGGTCCATACCCCACCTCTACTTCAGACAGCATCACTGAACCACACAAGAGGCACCTGGGCAGCCCAATGGTCCATGCATCCTCCCTAGGGAGACACACAAGCCATCCTACCCTCAGAAGACCCATAGGAAACAGCCCCCCATCCTCATTCTCCTCATCCTCTTCCTACGGACCACTTTCCTAGGCCCCATCCTTGAGCCCTGGCCTCAGAGATCTCCAGGGCAGAGTCAGGAACCAGCCCCTGTGTCAGGTAGACCCTAAAACTTGACAGGTCATGTGACAAGTTCTTCCAAGATGTGTCTGGCTGCCCTCTGCAGTCCTGATCTCTGAGGACCAAGACATCAGCACCCACCCTCCCACCCACAACCCTCTTGGAGACCATCTCCTTTGGCTTCTGGGACACAGATCCTGTACTCTTTGTCAACTTGAGCAAAAGTTCCAAGAGAAAGAGAGAGAGAGAAATGTGTGTGTGTGTGTGTGTGTGTGTGTGTGTGTGTGTGTGTGTGTATCTTTCCTGCCTCCGCTGAGGTGGAGGGTCTTATGAGGGTAAGGAGGGTGCTGACTATTGGGATGAGGGTGTGTTCCCCTCTGAGGGAGACGTCTGGTCCCCCATTGCTGGCAATCTCCATCTTAGACTGCGGGGTACTCAACCTCAGCTTTGGGCTGAGCCGATGATTGAAGGACATCTGGGAAAATCCCATTTCCCATCCAGGCCCCTCTACCTGCATTTGTGTTCTACCTCCAAAGAGGAATCAGCATGTGGAGCGGCAAAAGGAGAGGAGAGTTAAAACCGTGGGGTCCAGTTTGGTTGGGGACTACGACAGTGACAGGCAAGAGCGGGCAGACCTGGGACACAGAAGGTCTGGGCTTCCCTGTGAATGCTCACCCTTAACCCTGAAAAGGACAGGGAGCCACTCAGGAGGCTAAGCAAAGGAGAGGTGCCTGGAACAGATGCTTGGAGGCTGAGGATGCGGGGAGGTGAGGCAACAGGTAGTGCTGGGCTGAGCCAGTGTGTGCGCAGGGAAGCCTGGAAGAGATGGAGATCAAGATCCCAGCTCAGGGCCACACCTCCTACCGTGCAAAGGCTGTTCCTCCCTCTGGTGTCAGTCTCACGTCACCCACCTCTGCACCTTGCCTCTGATGTTCCCACATGGAATGCCTTCCCTTATTTCCCACATTTATTTTAACCCTCCTTATCAAAGCTCAATTCAGAAGCAGGACTTTCTGACTCCTATATCCTTCCTGGCTGCCCCCTCTCTAGACTTGGACCCTTACATTATAAAAGTAGACCTCAAGATGACCTAGTTGCCTCTCCCAACCTAGGATCCTAGACTATTCTTGACTGTGTGTGGATGCATGCATATGCACAATATGCATAGCCACATGTGTACGTAGAGGTGCATGTGCTCCCTGGGTGACCTTCCTGTGTGCTCCAGTGGGCAGGGGGCTTTGGTACCCAAGCACGTGCACAACCTGAAGGTTCTCTGTCAATACTTGTCAATATATGGGATCCAGGACGACTCTGTGTCAGTGTCCTTGGTCAGTTCAAGACTTTTATTAGGAATAACTCATGTGGATACAGCAGGGGACAGTGATGGTCTGTGGGTTACAGAGTGCATTAGTGGCTGGGCTACTGAGGAAGCACCCCGCTCCCTGCCATTCCTCTGGTCTCTAACTCACAGACCACGGGGAAAGCTGAGGAAGATCAGCTCCATGAGAGATTTTTCTCCCTTTTGTTGCTTTCCTTTTTTTTTTCTAGAGAAGGTAATATGGCCCTTCCCTTTCTTTAGTTTACAAAGATTTTATTCCTAAATGAATTATGAATAATTAAAACTCCACTCCATTTGTTCTATATTGTTGTTAATTGAAAAAATTAAAGATGCATGTGCTGCAACCTCCAAGGTGGCCCTGGGAGAATCCAGTGGACAGCTCAGGGGGGTGGTGGGGACATGTGCTGACACCTCCCAGGCCTGCTGCCAGCACTACCTCTAGCAGGGTCCCCAGCTGACCACCGGGAACACTTCCCTTGCCTGCCCTTACCACTTCCCATCAAGCACGCTGAGGATATAATGTCATTTCTTTCCTTAATGCACATTTCTCTCTTGCCCATGTAAAAGCCACGAGGTGAGACGAGGGTATTCATCATTTGAGAAATGGGGAAAGCTGCCCTGCTTTCTCTCCAGCAGCCTCTCAGAATGATCCAATGCCCCAGAAGCCAGAGCGACCTGCTGGGTGTGGGATGTGACGTCTTCCAAGGACACCGTGTGAAGTCTGAAGTCTAATGGTCAGACTGTCACTCTGCCCAGCCCTGATTGCCCACAGCTGACAAGTACAGACCTGGAGCTGCACAAAGCAAGGTCAATGTCTTTCTCTTCAAATCTGTAGCAGGAGCGTGGTCACCTAACTTGGAGGGTCTTCTTCCCCATCCCCACCGCCCTCCCCCTTTCCTCTGAATGACTGTCTACCACTGTCTGTTTGGCTCAGCAGGCTGACCCCACTGCCTGCTTAGCACCCAACTGCTGTTAAATCAATGAATGATATCCACAGGCCAGATTATCACCTCTAAATTCAGACGCAGAATAAGCACTATCTTAGGCAGGGTAAGCTAACAGTTGTAAACAGCCACTCAGAATCCCAGGGACTCAGCACTTGTTTCTTAATTTTCCTCATGTAGCAGTCCTTTGCTCTCCTGGCTGGTTCTCCCCAAACAGCAACTCAGAGTTCCAGGGCCCTCCCTTCTGGCAGCCCACCCACTCCCCACTAGTCCCTCCAAGGATTCTCCATTGACTGGTGGGTGAAGAGAGAGAATGGAGGGCAGCTGCCACACTGTGCCACCATTTCCTCTTGTCCCCCTGGTGAGATGCAAGGACTCGCCAGGCTCACTCAGACTCCAGGGACTCTGGTCTCCAGGTCTTCTCCTGCTGACCGGCCTGGATGCTTTCATTGCCTTGTCTCCATGGAGTCCTGAACAATGATCTCACACCCTCAGAAGGGCTTCTCCAGCCTTCCCAAGCTCCCCTTGGCACAAGAAGAGCTATTGCAGCTGACAAGACCGCTAGCTCTGAGGAGAGAATGTGGCTGGGGCTCAGGGTCCCCAACCTTTAGGCTGGTGTCCTTTTACTTTCCTGGACAAAAAGCCCTTCCCCAGCTGCTGTGCCACCAGGGCCAGGCTAAGTGTCACTGCAAACACGAGTAGCCCATTCCCAGGCTGGCACACAACAGGTGAGGGCTGTGGACGTGGCTAGTCCCCAGGACATCTGCCCGATGGGAGTTTTGTTTCCCTTTTCATTTTTGGAGATCCTGTGAGGGAAGGAGTTGGAAGGCAACATCCAGGAACCCAGGGAGAGCCACATTTTAATTAGCTGCTTTTCTCCTTGGCTTGTGAGCAGCTCTTGCTCAAGGCTGTGCCTTGCTGGGAGTTCGGCTTTATGCGCTTCACTCCTCCACCTTTAATGTTCCCACGATCCAATTTCCTTTGCAATAAATAAATAAATAAAATTAAATGTTTTAGTTGAATACAAACCCACTCACTGCAAGAGGCCTGGGTGGCACATCAACTAGGAAACATTCGTTTTCTTCATTAAAGGAGTCAGACCTTAATCTCCACATTTTCTTCTTCCCTGCAGTCTAGCCTGATCACATGGAAATGAAACTCCAGCCTCCTCTTGGGGGTAGTTCAGCCCCAGAAGCTCAGATGACCATAAACCTCAGCACTGGAGGAAGCAGAGGACATCAAGCATGGCAGAGCCAACCCAGGGCCTGCAGGAGAGCCAGCAGCAAGAGCTGCGAGGACAGGAACAGACTCCAGGCAGCCTCCCCTGGAGTTTGATTTCCTGTGCATCTTGGCAGCCCAGAAAGGCACCTTTGAGGTGCTCCACAGCACACACAGTGCACTCCTATGACAGCTTCTATGCCGCTTCTAGAACAGCCTGTGTGACCTTGTGATGCCACCATGAGCAAGGCTCCACATGAAGCCTACCTCCAGTATTTCTTCCACAGCTCCCAGGATGTCCCATACAGGTTCCTGGGAGGCAGTGGCTGTACCCCAAAGACCTTTTCCCGCCTTCCACACTGGCAGTGCCAACAGCTGCCACCAGTCTGACTGGTGGGCGGGTGCACAGTTTGGAATCAGTGCTTTTCTGGAGAGTCCAGGAGGACTCCTTACCTTCTTAAGGGAGTTGGGTTCTACCTTCGAGTCTTTTCAAGATCATCTGGCGAGAGAAGAAGTGGTTTGGTTAATAATCCCTGTCCCGTGTAGTGCAGACCCACCAAGTTTGGCTAATCAAGGGTGAATCTGAACTATTTGCAAGGCTGCCTTAATTGGACCATTTATGGAGCCAGGGTTTTCTTATTCAACCACCCGCTGATGAGAACAAATGATGCACCCAGCCCTCCTAAGGGTAATGGAGTAAGAACAACCACGAAGCTGTTGGCCTCCTCTCCGAGAGCTCAGTCTAGCAAATGGACCAGACACACACGTGAAAAATTAGAGGCAATATGAGCAATGTAGAGCAAAATGAGAAGTGTAAAGGAGGCAGAAGGTAAAACAAGAGCTATTTCCAAATGCACGCCCACCCTGTGCCACCAAGATCTTTAATTTTCACAACAACCTTTTGGAAAAAGGTTATTAGCCCCAACAGCAAGAAAACCCATGATTAGAGAAGGTAAGTGATTTTCCTGAGGTCACACAGCTAGTGAATGAGAGTAGAAATTTCGACCCCACTCAACAGACTCCAAAGCCTGTGCTCCTAACCACTATGCAATCCCAGAGGACAAGTCAGGGCAAGAAGACTCAGAGGCAGCTCTCAGCTCCACGTAAGCATGGCTAATGGCCCGGGTTTCCCAACAATGGAATGGCTATGTTTCAAGTAAACGAGGGGTCCCGAGGCTGGAATTCTCTTGGTAAGTAAAAGAAAAATCAGGCCTGAAAGGAGGTTGGACAAATCCACTCCAGATGAGAGAGGCTCTCATTGTTAGGGAAGTGGGATTTGACAGGCCTGTAATCTGATAAAGTAGGAAGGTCAGAAAGGTTGCAACACATTGGCAAAGATGCAGAGTAAGGATCACAAGTGTGTTTGGAGAAGTAAGTAAAGCCATTTGGCTGACATAAAGATGCTATGTTGGCCAAATCTCTCCTTGCAATGGACAACCTAGAGTAAGGTGCTTGGGTTGAGTTAGGGGGCTGGTATTGGCAATTGCCAGGAAGAGTTGTTCTAGAGTGAGCCACAGTTCAGAGGTAGAGAACTCAGTCTTCAAGACCATGGAGTCGGCCTCCTCCACCCAGAAACAAGAAATCAAGTCACCATGGAATGAGAAACTGAGGATCAAAAACCAGGCCGTGGTCTCTTGGAAGTGCCTCTGGCCACAATGTCAATGTTGTAGGTGTCCTTCCTGTAGCCACGTGGTTTAAAAGTGCAGGGGATGGAGGCAAGTGTCGGGCTCACTTCTATGCAGTGGGGCTGGCCTCACAACCACAGGAGACAGGTGACCCCAGAGGTGCCCCATCACAGCACAGCCAAACCCTGGGAGATGAATAGACAATCAGACCCTGAGACCAGGCTGCCCGGTACAGTCCAGAGCACAGTGACATGGCTGCTGTCCCAGAACATCCATCTGGGCAGAGACAAGGAAATTGCAGGCCTGAATCTGCTCTTTGCCATTTTCTAGAAAATGGCTTCACTGGTTCACTTAGAAAAAGAAGGAGAGGAAGGAATATGGGCCAATTCTGAGGGCTAATTGCCTTTGCTATCAACGACAGCCCTTGCTTTTTCCGGCAAACATTCTCTCCTGTCACTGCACTGCCAGGCCCACTCTCCGTTTCCAATCAGCCCTGAAAATAGCCCTTGATAGAGATAATAGGAAGAACAAAGAGAAATTTGGAGGAGCAGAGAGAGGAAAGCAAAGCCATGCCTAACCGGCGCCCAAGAGTTGTTTTCATAAGCACCCTCCAGTTAGTCCCTTATTTGTCTCCAACAGTAAGGTGTTAAATAAATCCCAGAAGCTGACATGGACCAAAATCAAGGATTCTTTGGCCTTCTAGGATCATAGACTCCTTCCACAATCTAGAAAAGTCAAAGACCCCCACTCTTACCAGGAAAATGTCCAAACAGGAATTGTGCATGTTAACTCAGGGCTCACAGATGCCCCCTGGAAGCCCAACCACAGATTCTTTTTAAGGGATCATGTATAATCCCCACCACCACCATCATGTGTGTGTGTGTGTGTGTGTGTGTGTGTGTGTTTGTGAGTGCATGTGTGAATGCATGTCTGCAAGGGAAGGGCAGAGCTGCATCTCTTCAGCCTTAGTCAGATCAGCATAGAGCCTCACAAGCCTTCCTGCAAATGAGTGTGAAAGTCCCACACCCACCAAACTCAGCAAAGTCAGACACAGAGGGAGTCAGCACCAGCCCTGGCATCTAAGAAGAGCCTGGAGACGTGAGCATCTCACCTACAGCCTTCAGCAAGGACAAGCGCATCACCTAAAGAGAAACAGTGGCCATAGGCTGTGGAGGGGCTGTTGGAGCCTTGAGCCTCAGGCCTGGGGAGAGGGGCCTATCCAGGGCTTGGAAACTGTTGGTGTACATGTGCATGTGGTTAAAGTGCAGGTTATGACTCAGCAGGCCTGGGATGGGGGCTGAGATTTTGCATTTCTAACCAGCTCTGAGGAGATCCTGATCACTTTGGTCCCTTTCAATAATTATCTGGTCCAGTCTGAAGCCATGGAGAGACCTCAAACCTGTGCCCTAGCAGACCTCTATCAAGATGCCCCAGGATACAAAAGTATCCTGAATTGAGAGTGAGGCTTCCAAAGTCTCGAAGAGCAATGTGCCCCATGAGCAAGGGCTGGTGGACTGGGACTTCCTCCCAGGTAAAGCAGGGGTGGTGACTGGTGGATGGTGCCTCTCTCATCTCTGCCGTCTCAGAGTCCAACCATTGGGGGCCATGTTCAAAGTCAGCATGCCTCATAGGATTGAATGAACTGGGTCAGTTTTCTGGGGAGGATGGGGCAGTGATGTGCACCCTACTATCCTGGACTTCTGGAAGGCAGGAGGGACGTCTGAAGGCGTATTTGTGCTCAGAGGTCCAGGTAGAGGCATAATGCTGGTCAGTGTGCCTTTTTTTTTTTTTAATCAACTGTATAATTAATTTCATGCTGGTTTCTGTGAGCAGGAGCCAGAGAAATGTTACTGGATGAGAAGGAACTAGAATGTCAGAGAGAAGAACCCTTGCAAATTTTATAGCCCAAGCTTCTTATTTTACATATGGGGATGTTGAGGCCCAGAAGGACATTCAAGGCTACATGGTTAGCTGACAGCATGGGCCAGGACCAGAAAGCAGGTCTCCTGACCCCTGCCAATCCCCATCCTCTCCTGGGCCCAGCTAGAGCACACACTGGTTCTTAAGGAAGGTTGACGGACAGCTTGAGCCCAGTGAGCCTGCGGGAGTTGGGGACATGGGTTGGGGGCCCCCAGTGAAACCTTTCCAGGGTAGCCTATGGCAGAAAGGTTGGAACCAAGGGAGCCCAGCAGCCCAGGATGCAGCAGAGTCCCTTCTGGTTGGAATTAGAGTCCTCTGGGACTGGCCAGGCCTCCTCCCTAGATTCAGAGGTCATTGAGAACAGTCCCAGCCTCAGTCCTGCCCGCCAAGTGGCCTCCGCTCAAACTGGCACAGGTCAGCATATTGTGGGTGTCAGGGAGCACCCAGAATACAGCAGATGAGGGGCTGAAGAAAGGCTGACCAGGGATCAGCCTGACATGGGCCTCTCCTGACACATTACAGACTGTCAATCTAATAGGCCTGGCGCCAAGTGCCTGGGGGAAGATCAGTTCCAATCAAGCCGCGATCTGTGGCCGTCAGACAAACCCAGGGCGAAAGCAGGAAATCTGGCCTCGGAAAGAGTCAGCCTGGCCCTCCTGCTCCCTGAAACGAACTACTCCTAGAAACAAGGGGAAGAAGGAGAGCTGTATTTTCCCCTCAGCCAGCAAAAGGGCCACTTTTCAATATTTTTTTGTCAAAAAAACTCATTAAAGAAGATGCTGAAGGTTTGACTCGCTTGAGATGGTGAGATGCTCAGAGCATCTGTGAAGCTTTGGCCAATGTATCCCAGCCTCAAACTCCTGTCCTCAGTGTCCAGGGGCGTCAGGCCTGCAGTGACAGCCTCTGAGTAAACAGGTCCCTTATGAAATCAGAACCCACTCATGCAGCCCTACTAATCCCAGATCATAAACACCTGCTTAAAAGGAGTAGCTGGGATATTACGGATGCCAGGCCATGACTGAGACAGAGCTACTGACCTTTCAGAAACACGCACAGGAGCAGATGTACATCCTTAAGTAGTGGCTCAAAGTATTGTCACTAATACTTAAGCACCTACTGCATGCTTCCCTGGGTCCTATGCAGTTCTAGGGCTCAAGCAGCCTGAGCTGCTGTTCTCTCATACTAACTTAAAGAAAGTAAAGTTTGTCCCCCTTTCTACATCCAAAACACTGCAGGAATTTGGGGATGGTGTGACTAAATTTAAAAACAAGTGTTTTCATCAGTCTTTCAAAAAATGTGCAAGAATTCTTTGGAAATCTTTAGGTTGCCACTCTGTGTCAGCCGCCGGGCAAACACTCCACAGCACTGAGCTACATCCCCAACCCCTCTCTCCCCCTTGTAGCATTTTTACCATATCCTCTTGCTCCCAACTTTAAAGCTGTGAAAGAAATCAGCATCCCACTTAGAGCTCACTGACACAGACCTCACTGCCCCTCCACACATGCAGGAGTGGCTAACTCCCCCTCGGGCTCCTCTAGAAGCCTCAGTTTCCTCAGATGTTATTTGTACCTCTGATTTAGGATTGGTCTAAAAGTCGCTGGGCACAGGGCCAGCACCAAGGGAGCCCTCAATAAATGGAGCTATGTTGTCAAAAAGATGAAAGATAACAAAGCGTGGGTGAGGATATGGAGAAAAGGGAACCCTTGTACACTGTTGGTGGGAGTGTAAATTAGCACAGCCATTATGCACAACAGTACAGAGGTTTCTCGAAAAACTAAAAACTACCATATGATCCAGCCATCCCATTTCTGGGTATTTTTCCAACAGAATTGAAGTCAGTGTGTCACAGAGACATCTGCACCTCCATGGTCACTGCAGCATTACCCACAATAGGCAAGACGTGGGTACAACTTAAGTGCCCATCAACAGGTGAATGGGATTTAAAAAAAAAAATATGTACATACACATAATGGACTACTATTCCTTCTTTAAAAAAAAAAAGAAATTATGCCATTTGCAACAACATGGAAGTATCTAAAAGACAGTGTTTCAAGTGAAAAAAACCAGGCACAGAAAAACAAATGCCATGTGATCACATTTATTCTTTGCTATAATTTGAATATGTCCCACCAAAATTCAGGTGTTGCCAATGTGACAGTATTAACAGGTGGAGCCTTTACGAGGTGAATAGGCCCCAAGAGCTCCTCCCTCATGAATGGACTGCAAAATGGTGAGGCCAATTTGGAAAGCAGTATGGAGATTACTGGGAAAGCTGGGAATGGAACCACCATTTGACCCAGCTATCGCACTTCTCGGACTATTCCCTGAGGACCTTAAAAGAGCGCACTATAGGGATACGGCTGCATCAATGATTATAGCGGCACAATTCACAATAGCTAGACTGTGGAACCAACCTAGATGCCCTTCAATTGATGAATGGATAAAAAAAATGTGGCATCTATACACAATGGAGTATTATGCAGCACTAAGAAATGACAAAATCATAGAATTTGCGGGGAAATGGATGGCATTAGAGCAGATTATGCTAAGCGAAGCTAGCCAAGCCCTGAAAAACAAATGCCAAATGTCTGCTTTGATATAAAGAGAAAAACTAAGAACAGAACAGGAAGAAAGAGCATGAGGAAAAGACTACAGTAAACAAAGACGAATGGGGGGAGAGAAACGGAGAGAGAAGGGAAAGCATATGGAAATGGTAGGAGACCTTCAAGGATACATAAAATTATAAGAGGTTATGAGGGGCAAGGGGGAGGGAAAAAAAAAAGGGAGAGAATTGAACAACAGCAGGGGAGGTAGAGAGGGAAGATGGGAGGGGAGGGGAGGGGAGGGGGGATAGTAGGGGATAGGAAAGGTAGCAGAATACAACAGTCACTAATATGGCATTATGTAAAAATGCGAATATGTAACAGATGTGATTCTGCAATTTGTATTTGGGGTGAAAATGGGAGTTCAAAACACAATTTGAGTCTAATGTATGAAAGATGATATATCATGAACTATGTAATGCGATAAATAATCAATAAAAAAAATGCAAAAAAAAAAAAAAGACTCTTATGAAACAAGAGTTTGAGAAGAAAATTGATTCTCTGCTTCTATTGGCTGATGGGGTCGGCGCAAGCTGCAAGTCTGCAGTGAAGGAAGCCCAGTTTAGTGTAAGCAGCTAATCATAGCCGGGGATGCCTACCAGCATCGACTCCAAAGTTTGCTTCCAGCAAGCTGGATGCTTCTCCGCTATAATCAAGTGGCACTTTGTAATTTTGTTGGGGGCTAGGAGTTGGGGGGGCGGCGGTGGTACCAGGGATTGAACTCAGGGGCACTTGACTACTGAGCCACATCCCCAGCTCTATGTTGTATTTTTTTAATATTTATTTTTTAGTTTTCAGTGGACACAACATCTTTTTATTTATTTATTTTTTTAATGTGGTGCTGAGGATCGAACCCAGCGCACCGCACATGCCAGGCAAGCGCATTACCGCTTGAGCCACATTCCCAGCCCCCCTATGTTGTATTTTATTTAGAGACAGGGTCTCACTGAGTTGCTTAGCACCTCACTTTTCCTGAAGCTGGCTTTGAACTTGCAATCCTCCATCCTCAAGCTGCTGGGATTACAGGCAAGCGCCACCGCACCCGGCTTGCACTGTGCTCTCAATGGCAGGCCATGCCTTCCAGTGTGTTGTAACAGGATCCAGCGGCTCACCGCCAACTTCTTCTCAGGTTCTCGTGTTGGAAATCTGAAGAATGAAATTCACAGGACAATGGAATGCAAGAGTGAAAAGAGTAGAATTTTTTTTAAGTGTGAAAAACAGAAACAGAACTCTCACAGGGGCCCGAGGGACCCTGACAGGGGTTACTGCTTGTGTGTGCCAGGCTAAAAGTTTATATAGCACTTGGGTCGATGCTATTTTGCCAAATTTATGCTAATTGGGGTTTGGAAAAGTACTACTGGTTAGCCCTCCAGTCTGAACTTCCATTCAGTTCCACTCCACTTCCGTTTTCTCACTGCTTGTCGGGAATTAGGAGGTTAAGGTCATCGGATAGTGAATGCTCTGGGTTCGGGGCTGCAGAGCTGTGTGGAGCAGGTGTCTGTGCCAGCTGTGACTCGTGCTTGCCAAACCCACACTCCAGCTCACCCTGGCTTCCTCTCCACAGCTCTGGGAAAAAGGCTTGGCTTCACTTATTTAAAAATTTAAAAAAAAAAAGATTTCAAGCAGTGTTAGATCAGATTGCCCTTCTGCATCCCTCCATGTAAGAACACAGTGATTCTCCTCTCCAAAAGATGCAGCAATAAGGTGCCATCTTAGAAGCAGAGAGCAGGTCTCAGCAGACAACCAAACATGCTAGTGTCTTGTTCTTGGATTTCCCAACCTCCACAAGTGTGAGAAAATAAATTTCTTTTTTTTAATAAATCACCCAGCCTCAGGTATTTTGTTATAGCAGCACCAAATAGACACATATGGAATCTAAAAAGGGGCATATGGAATGTGGAATGTAAAAGTCAAACTTATAGAGGTAGAGGGAAGAATGGTGGTTTCCAGGGACTGAGGGGATAGGAAATGGTCCGGGAAAGAGGATATATCATTTGAGTGAAGAGGAATAAGCTCTGGCGATCAACTGCACAGTGACTAAAGTTAATAATGATGTAGTGTGTATTTCAAAATTGCTTAAAGATTGGATTTTAAATGTTCGCACCCCAAAGAAATGATAAGTATGTGAGTTGATGATGCATTAGCCTGATTTGATCATTCTACAATGTACACATATAACATCACAATGTACCCCATAAATATATACAATTATTATTTGTCAATTATAAATAAATAAAATGGTAGCTATGACTGTGGCCCTAGTGGAGAGAGAGTTTAATGTGGACTCAGGCACCCAGTTTCCCTGGCTGAATCCTCTCTGCTCCTACCTCCATCAGGCATGAATGATTATAATAAACCTAGAACTGGAGATCACTGGGTTCCAGCTGTTCTTTGCTGATCAAGAACCACCCTTGTTTTTGGACTCTACCATCCTAAAAATGACCCAGTGAGAGATGACATCCCAGTGCACGGTCTGGGTAGAAGGCCTTGGGACCGTGCCTGAGCTCTGTTATTGGGCTGCAAAGGCTCACTGCTGTGTGTGATTGCTGGGTTTATTAAAGCACAACAGAAAATGACTTTGTCAATCATCTCCAAGGGAAGGGGGTCTAGCAGAATTTTAAGACTTCGTTGGTGCTGCCATCGGGGCCCCATCGTTGGTACAGCCTATTTTTAGCATACATTATAGACACTCTCTTGCATTGTCAAAACTGACAGATGAGCATGCTCCTGTCACCCACAGACCACTCACTCCATTGTGAATATGCTAGAAAATATTTTTTTTCTTTTTTTTTATTGGTTGTTCACAACATTACAAAGCTCTTGACATATGATATTTCATACATTAGATTGAAGTGGGCTTCTCCAGAGCGCCACAGTCTCTGAACTCCATGGCTTGTGCCTCCACCCTTGGAACTCTGACATAGGTGACTTGACCTCTGAACTCCATGGCAGAGGCCATCTTAATGGAAGACTCATCCAGGCAAAAACTAAGTCTGGGGAGTCCACTTAGGTAAAACATTGGTCAAACTGCCTATTATAAGAGGGACAGGATGAGATCACCCCTGGTCATGGTGGCCTGGAAAGCCACCCAAAAGTCCCCACCATCCTCCCTCATCCCTGTGTGCCCGCTCCTTGATCTCATCCCACTACAGCCATAACCTGGGGCCAGCTAGGGAGTTAGAAGCTCAGTTAAAGATGAAGATGAGCCCACTCCTCAGGAGCTGAGGTTTTCCTTGTCTGTTTAGTTCATTTGCCACTTTTGTTGTGGATCCCAGCCATTAGCTATGCCATATCTGACTATATACTTGCGTCATAGCACCCAGTAGGTCATATTCTGCCCAAAGTGTTTTTTTTTTCCTTCTCATCACCTGGCTAATTCCACCTTTTAGAGCTCTACAGGAATATCACGGCTACAGCCAGGCTATCCCTGGCCACCTAACCTAATATAGTCCTTCTCGTATTGGCTCCCAGAGCACGTTGATCTTTTCCTGCAAAAAATTATTGTTTGCATTTATTGCTCATTAATTTCCTTCATTAACTTGCAAGTTCTCCACCAGCAGGGACATGATCGTTGTGTTCACCACTGTCTACCAGCCCCTGGCACAGGCTGGCACAGGGTCCAGCACAGAGCAGGCATTCATTAAGTGATATTCTCTGAGACAAATGAATGAATGCATAAGTGAATAAATGAAAGAATACAGGGGCCTGTGATAGTCTAAGGATAAACTTTTATCACCTGAAACAGGTAAAACACATGCTCTTCATGGAAATAACTGAGTAATGCAATTATCTGTCCTTTAGGATGACTGAGGAAGGGTCTAGCAATGGAAAGGAAGTCCAAAAATATGTCTTCAGACATTGAGGAGTGCAAGCAGGTCCATTCAAGGCCACCATAAGTCTTTCTACCCTAAAGAAGCAAATACCTAATCAAATTCAGGGATTTCCAGTCTGCTATCAACCAATGCTTGGTGGACCCAACACAAGCCTCCCTCTTCTTGGGAGGCCTCCCCTGGCCTCCCCAGCTGATTTTAATGTTGGATTTTAAGTGTTCTCACTCCAACAAAATTATAAGTATGTGAGATGATGACCTCTTCTCTTCTGGGCTCCTCTGATACCTCATTGTGTCACTGTGAGGGCCTGTCTCATTGCACCTTTTTCCCTTGCTTCCCTAAAATGTGGGCTCTGAGAATCATCCAATGTCACTGTAACTAGGTCCATAACTAGTCGATTTATTAACCATGATTACAGGAATAGTGTTTGTCAACCGAAACAGCAGATAAGAGCCTATGTGACACAGAAGAATAGAAATGTAGGGTAAAAATAAAGAAGAAACTAGCAAGGGGCATTCTAGCCACCCACTCCAGAATAGCTTTGTATCTGGTTCCATTTCATTTGGTCATCTGAGCCACCGTGTGTCCCCAGTGTGTGCCAAGCACAGTGCTGGGGACTGGATGGAGGATGGCAGAGGCAGGTGAGAGTAGGTAGGTCCACCAGGCTCTGCCTGGCAGAAGCTCCCACTCTAATTAGCATTAAAGACAGGCACTCAGGCACTGAGGCAGGCCATAAAGAGAACTGAGAGGAACCTGAATGTACCTTATGCTTGGCAGGATCCCCAGTGAGTCAGCGCCTAGTGCTGGAATCCCTGGAACATTCTTCTCTTCCTGGGAGCAGGAGTGAATTCAAAATCCAAAACATGATGAATAAGAGGTAGAGCAGGCACAAGAGAAAGTGGCCCATCCAGATGAATGGGAAAGAAGAAAAGACGCACTGGGCCATCCCTCCCAAGGGGAGGAGAGCGGGGAAGGAGTCAGACCCAGGAATCCTTTTGCAAAGTATTCCTTGTAGATCTGAGGCTTCCAGAGCACGTTGGAACCCAGAGACCCCACCCCAGGCAAAAGGAGGAGACATAAAACTCCTGGTCACCTCACAACCCTAAAAAGAAGAGGAACGGGGGAGGTCCAGAGAGAGGAGTCGGCAACAGAGAGCATGTGAGAGCTCCCGAGAGAAAGGCACAACAGTAGCCTCCTACAAAATAGGTACAGCCTTGCTCTCAATCCAGGGCAGCTGCTAGTCTTCTTTGGAGAGGAGTTCACTGTCAACAGCTGTGGAAGGTTCTAGATTTTTGTCCCACTTGCAAGTTAATAAGGTAGCTTGCTGCAGTGTTATGGATGTTGGCAGCAAGACATGAGACTCCTGGGTCCGAAACAAAGCACTTCATTACTCAGAATATAGCAAATAGCACAAGTCTCATATTTTCATGGACCCCTTGTGCCTGCCAGGATGGCCATGGGGAGGGTCCTAGATAGATGCGATACAACAGCCGGTTCACTTCACATCTGAGGGATGTCAAGCTTAGAAAACCCAAACCCTTTGAAATGGTGGGAGATATTATCTGTTGGGAAATATGATCTGTACTGGTTTGGATGATAAAAAATACCTCTTACCTCCAGAGGGAGGCACTATATCTCCCAAAGTTGTGCATTATACAAATATCCCCAAAGGAAGAGTCCAGAACAAAGGCCATCAGGGCCTCTGTTCACAGGTGTGCAGACATGCCAGAAGCCCATAGAGAACTGTCTCACAACACGCAGAAGCTGCAACGTGAGAGCTCCGACCCTCCGTTGACAGCTGCTATCTCATCTCTGGGGAGAGCCCAACAAGGAGAAGCAGGGGTGCTTGGTGAAGAGAAAGTTCTTGAGCCTGACCTCAGGAAGGAGTGACAGAGACAACCTCACACTAGGCGCTAGCTGTTCTCAGAAATGCCTCCTCTGAGTTCTACTGTAGAGCATGGGTCAGCCGGTGGGCAGGGAAGCAAGGAACTGCGCATGAGCAAATGGAATCCACCTGCCCTCCCGGGGGGGGGGGGGGGGGGGGGGATGGTCGAAGGTTTATTTTAGGACTACCTAGAATCTGAGTCACATTTGAGGTGTTCCACGGCCGCTCATTACAAACCCTAATGTGTTTCCAATCCGTCTGTGTCACACCCTGCGCACACTCTCCCCGCCCCCACCCCCAATACTGGCATTCCAAAGGATCCCCGCCCCCCCCCTCACATCCTGAGCACGTGTAGGGGGATGGGTACCTGGGAAGGTGCCCCTTTTCATGACACATGAGTAGTGATGAGAAAGTTCACCCTGGGCCATCAGTTTCGTCTTCCAGGTGCACTTGGATGGCAGGAGGATGGCCATTTTGGTGACTCTTCGCACCCTTCTGCCTTCTCCTCTTGGGGCCTCCCAGCAGCCAAAATCCCAGGTTCATTCTTCTTGACTTCCAGCACCCAGGCTGCCCTTTCTCAGATAATTTACAGCAGGGAGTGTTCGTGTATTGTCACTGGAGTTCCTGCCTGAGCAGTCATTTCCCAGGATGTCTGCAGAGATTTCTGCAGGCCCTATCTTCTCCCCCTCTCCCCAGGATCTCTTAAATAAATGTTATGTGATCAGTTACGGCATTGCCCTATTTAATTGATTTATATGCATTTAAAAAAGCTTTACACTGCACAGGAAACACATCTATCATAATGCTTGATTGGATTGCAGAAAGGAGAAGGGAAATTAAAATTTATTGAGCACTTATTTTGTGCCAGGTAATGCACAAGGCACTTTACATACCTTGTGGACTTGAATTCTCACCACATCCCTGCAAGACGGGTATTTCTCCCTATTTAGTGGATGGGGACACTGAAACCTAGCGAAAAGAATGGACTTGGCCAAGGTGACAAAGCCATTGGCTGGAAGAGGCAGGATTCGCTTTCATGAATATCCAACTCCAACCACGATGTACTGCAGGCATTAAATATCAAATGTCTCTACAAAATGTATGAATAAGGAATATACTCCTTGTCGGAACATTGCTCCAATGAGGGAGTGAGATGTGACTTGCATTGTGTCCTTGCACCCCATCTTTTCCTATGACAGAATGCTCCCACATGCACCATTTAACCCTGAAGGGGAAGGGGAGATCTGGGAGGATGAGTTATGCATGTTCACAAAGCCTGAACTTTCTCTCCTAATATTAGCACTTTCAGAAAAATTTAGCTATTTAAAAAAAAACTCTCTGAAATTATTTCTGTTCAACACCAAAGAGTAAAGAAAACATCTATCCATTCAGTCTGTATTGAAGAGAGACAATGTGTCAAGTGTGGACACCAAGAGACAGCAAGAACCAAGGTCCCTCAGACTCAACTGCTGGAGGCCAGAGAGATGTTCTAAATCTGCAACCAGCAATTAGGCCTGGTCCCAGACAGGTGACAGGCAGGGAGCTTGGTGCCAGGCAGGACCCAGAGCGAGGCATCACTGACAGAGCTGAGGAGCCCTGATCTTCTCTCAACCTGTGGAGGCCCAAGACCAAAGCACTTATCCCTTTACTAAGTAGAACTACACTGCCTCTATAGAACGTTATGTATTGAAAATACACCCCTTATCATAACATTGTTTCATTTAGGAAATGCAATTTTCATTCAGGAAATGCAATTTGTTCCTCTTACCGAACACAACTTGAGTTCTTCTCTGTTTTATAGTGTTTCTTCTGCTGATTATCAGGCTGTCCACTGTCACTTCTGGTGGTCATTGCCCCCACCCACAGAAAGACCTCGCCTTGCTTCTAATTCACTCTGGGTTTTAAAACAAGAGTGACACACTTGTTGGAATTGAAGAGTCTTAGGTAAGTCCCCAAGCCTGGAGGTTAAATGATTAAATCCCTGGGATGCAGGGTTAATACTTTGTGACATCTCTTTCTGTCTTCTAGGGGAACATCTTGCTTCCAACCTGAGCTTTAGAGCTGTGATCTAGGCAAGGGAATTTACCAGATAATATGAAGGCTTTCTGCATCAGGATGAATCAAAACAAAATTGAAATAATCATGTGAGGGTGACTTTTAGGTGGGCATATTTTCACAACTTCAGGGGGGCAATTTGATATTCAAGAATTATAAGACAGAGCAAATGTGAAAACAAGTAGAACTCAACAGAACTGGCCTCCCAGCTTTTGCATTTATTTAAATTATCCTAGAAAGAAATCATCTGTTCTACAGCCAACTGAATGAAACTTCACTGTGATTCTGCAGGCAGCAAGCTGCTCAGGTCTCACCAAAGAGTTTCCAAAACACAATGAGTTTTTACTTTTAAAAATGATCAGAACATTCAGTACACAACGAAAAAAAGGTAGCAACCACCCTGCTTGGCACCCTTTTCTCAAGTGTGAGTGTCAAATTCTTTAAAGCTTGAAATTAACAACGAGGAGCTGTGATTTTTGTGTTTGTTTGTTTAAAAGACCAGCCGAGATTTTTCTTTTTGCTTGTTTAAGCTTCATTTAATTCAAGCTCCAATCTGCCCCTCTTTGATTGCATTTCCAAATCCTAAATAAAAGTGATAACTCTTTCTGCCAATTGTAACAAACTGCTGGTGCCAGTTATTGCTTTTCGGAATAAAAAAAAAAAAAGCAAAAAAAAATCTTTTAATACTTAGCTGACAGCTTTATCCAAAAGCGGGAGAAAACCCTGGCCTTTCAAAACCATCCGATATATTTGTAACAACCTCTTTACTGAGTTCATGTATCTTCTTTATTGTTCTTCATAAACAGGCTATTGGATCTCTGTAGCTTGCAATGTGAAAAATGAAAGAATTTCCTCCCATCCATGCCTCTCTTATCTCATAATTGTTTTGTTCTGAGAGGTAGGGGAGCCCCGTATAAATGTCTCTGGTATTTTATTTTGTCCTCTCCAAGCCCATTCATGCTTTTCTCCAGGGCTTTTGACTCCTTCTGTTCTGTTTCTGCCTGAACCTATATCTGCTTACTGTTCTCTGCATCAAACCCCACTCAGTTGTTTGAGATCTCATTTCAGAGGGAGAGGCAAGAGAGATAAGAGTCAAAGGCATTTTAGAAGGCCACTTGCCAGCATGTCTGTGCTGGGTGGGTGGGAGGTAGAGGTGCTTAAGTATGGCTCACCTGACATCACAGAGAACATCCCAGTTTGGGTCTGCAACACCCTCCCGATGCACGAGCTCTCAGCCTCTCCTCCGTGCTTGCTGGAGGGCCCTGCCGGCTGAGCCTTCTCCCCGTCTGCTGCAGCTTCAAAAGCTCCTGGCCTCCCTGAATTCCATCTTCTCAGTCCTCCTCATAAACCTGACATCTTCCCAGCACAGAAACAGCCCTTGTTAGCAACAGACAGGACTGAGAGTGTGTAGAAGTAGCCTACTGTGAGGAGGTGGAATTTTTTTTTAAAATAGGGAAGATTGTCCTACAAACATGGAAGATGCACACTCCAGGAAGAGGCCATAGAAAGGAGTGTGGAGGGGAAAAATTGGAAACTGTTTACTTGATTCCTGTTTATCTGATTCCCCTTCAAAAGGCCTGAGCAATGGAGTAGTTACATGGAAAGAATACCATGAACATTCAGCAGTCAGGTTTTGCTGTGATAAGGCTGTGTAACAATAATCTCCAAATCTCAGTGGCTTAAAACAACAGGCATTTATTTCTTTTCACTCATGGTCTGCAGCTTGGCTGGGGTCGGCTGAACCCAGCTGGTCTAAGGCCAGTTCCTCTCCGTGTGGCTCTTCAATCTGGAGCCATGGCTACGCAGGGTAGACGTCTTGTGATGGGAATGAGAGCACCAGAGGACAAACGGGAGCATTCTAGGCCATGGGACACTCTCACTTCTGTACACTGGTTTGTTCCCAGACCAAGTGTGTGAGGAAGTTAAGTGTCCAGTTCCCTGAAGAGGAAGAAAGAGTAAATATTGAGTGAATATCTGTTCAATAATAATCCAGTTTGCCACAATTGCCAGAGGAGGGGAGGGAGGCACAGAGGGAGAGAGACTTACAGGGCCAGGAAAACTGCTTCAAGGAGGCAAGAAGTAATAGGCCCTTTGACTAAAAATCACCGGCTTTTCCCACCTACCCTACAAGGACATTTAAAAGTCACTTTTAGATGTGTGAGCATTTCAGGGCGAGAACAACTTTAACTGTCATCTAGTCCCATATCCTCCTCCTCAAGGGGAGTTTCTAGTAGCATCACCAGCGATGGGGAGGTCACTTCCTCTGAGGAAACTCTACACACACAGAATCAGTCTTTTCCTAGCCCAGATGGCAATGCCTCAGGTACCCACAGCAGCTCTTGGGGGGTTCCCAAGCCTTCCCCTGCTCCAAGTGAAAGGCCAACACCGAGTTTCAATTCCTTAAAACCCATGGTTTCAAGTACCATGTTCACCAAGCATGTTTACCATTTTGTGATTGGGTTACTATTCTGTGGACCCAGTACTGTGCTCAGAGCTTTAGGACATCAATCAAAGACTGACAGGTTATATCTGACTCAGGTGGACTTAAAGTGGCCCGCAGTCAAGAGCATTCTTACACATGGGGCTAAACTGTCATCAACCCACTATTTCTGGAACACTTACCTTGCATCCCAGTAGGTACCATGGTGAATAAATTTGACATGATCCTAGCTCCTGTGAAGGCTACTTGTAGAGACAGATAATAAATACATCAAAATAAAGGCCAAAAATATTGGGGCAGGGGAACTACTTCAGATATGGTGACCAGGGAAGGTCTCTCCTAGGAGGTAACATCTCATCTGGGACCTGAAGCACAGGAAAGAGACTGACCAAGGAGGTGGGGGTAGGGGTACTCAAGGAACTCTGACTGGGCAGGGGTCGAGAATGAACCTGGGATGTTTCTCGAAGCTGAGGCACAAGGAGACGGTGGAGGATCAGAGACTCTGGCTGGTTGTGAAAGGAACACAGAGGTTATTCTAAGTATGGCAGGAAGCCATGGGTGTCCTTGGCAGGTAATGGCCACACCAGGATAGCTTTGCCCACTGTGTGGGCCTGGATGATATAGAGAGGATTCTTGGAAGTGGGCAGTCCTTAAGGCACAGCTTAATGGTGAAGTCTCAGTATTGAGATGTCACTTGGATCCTGAGCCATGTCTCTGGCATTCCTGTGCACATATGAGTGCAGGTCTTTGTGGAGGGAAGGCCTAACTGAAGAACTTTACATCTGTCCCAATCCAGTTTCTCTTGATCCAACCTGACAGCCAACTGGCCAGCTTTCCTTCCAGAAAAAAAAAAAAAAAAACATGGCTGCAGCATTTGTACCATGATTTTATCCAAGCCGAGAGAAACTGTGACTTAAACCATAAGTCACTTAAACAATAGCTCTTGGGGAGATCACCTAAGGTAGAGAAAGTATAAAAATTCAACAGTAGAGTCTTCAGGGGCCAGAAGTTTCAAAGCCAGTTTATTTTCCAAAGCAGCCAGTCCAATAGCTAGGAATAGAGCCTAGATAATGAGTAGCAGGTGTGCAAAGCCACACTTTAGGGAACTAAATGCCATCCTAGTGGGCATTGCAGAGCTGCCACCTGCCTGCAGTCTAACACCCCTCAAATATGACCTCATCCAAACCAGAAGGTCAAGGTCCATGTCCTGCTTCTGCGAGATCTCATCGGCATGTTGTTCAAGACCACCTGCTTGGTGGACTAGGGCCACACCAGGATCGCTTTGCTTCTGTCTTCTCCCCACTTAGTACCAGAGCAGCACGGGCCACTGTGGGGCCTGGATGATATGGAGAGGATGGGTGGAAGTGGGCAGTCCCGAAGGCACAGCCTAATGGCGAAGTCTCAGTATTGAGATAAGAGGGAACTGTCAGCACAGACAGGGCCGGCCAAGGAAGTGCCGTGGACAATTAGAGCCCTGGAGTGGTATACACTTGGATGCACAAGGAGACACCAGGAAACCTGGGGAAGCTCACCTGACAGGTATAAATATAGACGTGGATACAGATTTAGACGTAGATATGGATATAGATACAAATATAGATCTTCCCCAATAGGTAGTGGGTGATCTGCCTTGAGGCACAAGGAACTCTGGGAAATGGCAGCAATGATTTGGAACCACACCAAGGTGCAAGCCTGGCCTTTGCAGAGGGCAGAGGTAAGGAGAGCCTCGTGTCACTCTATGCCTTTCTTTGCCTCTTCTCCTGCCCGGCCTCAAAGGGGCTCTGTCATTGCCTCAAGCCATGAACCTTCCCCTCCGTGACTTGGTCTCCTGACTTAGCTGAATGACATGCAGACTTCAGAGGATCAAAGGAGCCATTCAACTTACCAATCCCATTATTGTATTTCAGGAGGGGCAAACAAGGTTTAAGTCAATATGTTTAGTAAAATCCTATATTTTAAAATATGTCATGTATGTATATAATGGGAGAGTATTATTGGTGTGCAGATGGGGGAAATGTGTGGCACCTATTTGTAAGTTCGTGGTCTCTAAGTGTGTCCATTCCCTTTTATGCTCATGGAGACCTTCTATATTAGACACTGTACAAAAACGAAGTGTCCAAGTTTTATCAATGTAATGGAACTGATTTGACTTTTTTCTTCATGCTCTCTTTTTTTAGCATCTGTATTCTATCATTTTTATTTTATTTTTTGGGAGGGAGTACCAGGGATACTCAGGGGCACTCAACCCCTGAGTCACATCCCCAGCCCTATTTTGTATTTTATTTAGAGACAGGGTCTCACTGAGTTGCTTAACACCTCACTTTTGCTGAGGCTGGCTTTGAACTTGTGATCCTCCTGTCTCAGCCTCCCAAGCCGCTGGGATTTCAGGCACTGCCACAGCACCCAGATGTATTCTCTCATTTTTAAAGTGAACACCTAATAACTATGTATCAAAAAAAAAAGTACATCCACCCACTTGCTCCTCAATTTCTCTTGCTGCAGTGAGGAACCCTG
This sequence comes from Spermophilus citellus, assembly GCF_964194105.1. Taxonomy (NCBI): domain Eukaryota; kingdom Metazoa; phylum Chordata; class Mammalia; order Rodentia; family Sciuridae; genus Spermophilus; species Spermophilus citellus. Next base: position 98,682,594 of record NC_138193.1, on the reverse strand, counting down.
TTTGAGAACCAACCTTCAGGCTTTTACAGTAACGTTAGGACCTGAAGTTCCTGCTCCACCACTCCCCCTCTAGACCCAGTTTCCCCTCAGTGCTCAGATGAAGCCCCCTGGCCTTTCCAGGCCCCCAGAAACCTCCAGGGCCAGGACTGGGCAGCTCAGCAGCCCCACCCCCAGCCCACAGAGATAATGTGACTCTCCATTCATGAAGCCCTGGAGAGATAGCAAAGGAGGTAAATGGAATTTCCACTCAATTAGTTGGTGATAATAATAAATGAGATCTTTCCTCCAAAGACTTGAAATCCATTGGGTCATTTCAATATGCAAAATTATTCATTTCAAAAATCCTCTTAAACGATGTGAGTAGGTGGGGGATTAGTAATAAGTAACCCCATTTTACAGATGGGGAAACCAGCACCCAAAGAGAGCTGGAATTCCTAACCCCTCGTAGAGCAGGCATCCTGGCTCCCCAGCCAACACTGTGTTTGGAGAGGGGGCAGTCACAGCCTAACCGCACCATAAGCACAAGACCAGAGAGCCACACAGGTCCTCAGGGACCTGCGCTGAAGGCACCACTGTGCTCTCCAAACATATCTCTCTTCTTGCTCGGAGTTCTGAGGACCAGCCTGATACCTGTTCCTCCTTTACTGCCTTCTCAAGACAGAGCAGGGTGGGGACAGGGTCCAGGTGACCTTCTGCTCCCCTCACTGAATGTGCTCAAGACAGGGTGCCCCCAAACCTCCCCACACTTGGCAGTGGATGATGAGTAGATTGCTGAACCTGGTGAAATGGCTTCTCTGGTCCAAGCTCTTACATTCGCCAGGAGAATGTGCCCACCGGGAAGGCTGCAAGGCCATCCTTCTCCTGCTCTGCCTCTGACTGTCAGAGCTCCCAGCCTCCAGGTAACCATGGTAATCACCAGCATTAACCGCAGCAGTGACAGGAGCCTCAGCAGGCCCACTCTGACCCACTCCCGCTGCAGATGGGGCACCATCTTCCTGCAGCTTCTGGGGGCGGGGAGCTGTGGGCAGGCCCTGATGCACAGCCCTGCACCCCTACTACCCACACCCGGTGGCTATGAAGGGGTCCGGCTTCCTGACCCCAGAATCACTGCTGGAGAAAGAAAATGGGCTTCAAGCTTGCTGCCACCCATAGCAGGACCTGGGTAAAAAGAGGTCTAGGATATGGTCCAAGAACTTGGTGGCCATGTCAGTGGAGGCCAATGACCAGGGCTTGTTCTCTGAATACAGTACATTTCCAGTTTTAGCCCTGAGCCCAAAAGGAGCTGCCACCTCAGGAGGCCAGTACAGCTAGAATCAGAGATAGCCTCTCATGCCAGGAATCAGGGGCATCCACAAGTCATCTTCTTCTGCCTTTATCTAATGTCTTGCCAAGAATCCACAGCAGAGCCTGTCTTGACAAATCCCAGCGCTGGCCCCCGACTCATCACCCTCCATGCCCCTCAGCTCCCCTGGTCCCACATTCAAGCCAGCTCTCCCACTTTCCAAGTCTCTAACTCTGGCAGCACATCCTACCAGCCTGCCCTGTCCTCATCCCTCTGTCCCCTTTCATCCTATTATGCACTAAACTGCTTTTCCAGGGTGGCACCGAACTGAACCATCGCCCAAAACCAAGGGACCTGTCCCTTGCAGCCCTGAGACTGTACACAGGGAAACACGACCTCCTCCATTTTTGTGGTCCTTGTGTACTGGAAGCAAAGGTCAGCTTCTCTTCGTGGAGTCCCTGCCCTGCCCAGCACCCCCTCCCCACCCCACCCCCAGGGTTGCACAGGCCTGAGACTGCCTCCCAAATTCCTGGCCCCACTCCCCCCCCCCAAAAAAAAAAAAGAGCTCTGCAAATTGTGCCAAGCAGTGCTAAGGATTCTTGGGTCCAGCTTCTTCTGAGAAATCTTTAAATGGAAAGGGCAAAAGCAAAGGAAACCAGTTTCCCAGGAACCCCCAAAGCCCTGGCATCAGCCCAAGCTTTGCAGCCCTGAGAGCCCAGCGCTGGTGACGAGGACGACGCGGTGCTCCCTCTAGTGGTGAACGTCCCGCACAGAGCGCAGCGTCTGTCAGGAGCCTGGCCTGCAAGTCGCTCTCCTGCCAGGACCAGGCAGCCTGGGAGGAGGGTAACTGCTCAGCACCTTCCTTGTGCCAGATGGGAAAGGTCCCCCCACTCCAGCCTCAAAGTCACTCTCAACCAGAAGTCACAGCCAGATTCCCCTGGACTGGGAGAGGCCACCACACTGCTTAGGCCGATGACAGGTCAGGAAAGCTTCCTGGCTTGCCCCAAATCAAGCTGTGTACAAAACACAGACCTCTGAGCTGCTTTGCAGAGCTGGGCCGTGTCTCATTTTTTCCAGCGTTAGCTTCCCAGGAGGCTTTGCCTGAAGAGCCCTCCCCTGCACCCCACAGCTTCCCAGCCTCCAGCACCTGCCCTGCTGGGCTACCATAGTTGAGGCCTATGCCCCAACCTTACCCCCATGGGGACTTAGTCGCTTATTCATTTCTGCACCCCCAGCATCCCACAGAGTAATTATCCACTGAAGTCATACGGGAAGGAAAAAATAAAACACTTATTTGCTGTGGCAGAAGAGGTTTCTCCTCCCTAAGACATTCTCACCAAAGCCTTGTGATACCCAGTCAGTGTCCATGAGCCACTTTCAGTCCCCTTTATGCCTGTCCCTTTACACACCTCTTTTCTACCTGCTCCACCTAAGCATGGCCCATCGAGGATAAAGGCCACAAGTAATTCATCTCTGGGTCATGGTTCCAGAAGAATGCTAAGAAAAGGTTTCAGCATGGGAGGCAGAGCAGGAAGGAGAGAGGGAGGGAGGAAGGATCCAGCTCTAATCAAAGTTGGCGTTTGATACAAAGCCCCTCTCACCGCCTGCTCAGTCATGCTATCACCAGAGAGCCAGGGGTGCTCTTAGTTTAATTTAATTAATTTATTAATTTTAACAGCTTTATTGAAATATAATTCATATACCATTAGAATTCACCCATTGAAAATATAATTCAATGCTTTTTAGTGTATTTGAAAAGTTGTACATCCATCACCGCCATCAATTTTAGCGCATTTTCATTACCCCAAATAGAAACTCCACATCCATTAGCCGTCACTCTCCATTCCCTCCAAACCTGGGAGCCTGAAGCAGTCAATAATCTTTCTGTCTCTATGAATTCACTTATCCTGAGCATGTCATAAAATGGGATCATACAACACATGCTCTTACATGACTAGCTTCTTTCACTTAGCATGATATTTCCAAGGTTCATCTATGTTGTAGTATGTATCTGTACTTGTCTTTTATTGCTGAATAATATTCCATTGTATGAATATACATGCATATTATTTATCCATTTATCAGTTGATAGGCAATTGGGTTATATCCATACTTTTAGCTATTATAAATAATTTTACTTTTAAAATATTAAAAATCAAAACTGTTTGATACTTTCCTTGCACCCTAAGAGAGTAAAAGGTTGTGTAACAAAAAAATGGTAAAGATACAATAAAATGTAAGATGACTCATAGGACATTCATATTTTGGAGGGCCTTATTTATGTTGGGCTGTATGCTAGGTATTTTCAACATAACATTATCTATTTTTTCATATTTTTAACTATAGATGGACACAATACCTTTATTTCATTTATTTATTTTTATGTGGTGCTGAGGATCAAATCCAGTGCCTCATACGTACTAGGCAAGCACTTTACCACTGAGCTATAACTCCCGCCCCACATTATCTATTTTTAACCAAAAAAAAAAAAAGAGCTAATTTTTGCATGACCAGTTGAGTCCCATATTCATCTTTAAGCTTCTTACAGCCAAGGCCAAAAAAAAAAAAAGTACAAAGAAACATATATTGCATAGTTGGCCCACTGTCACTACTGTTGGGTTGGAGACTTCTAAAATTAGGAGAGCTGCTCTTTTGCTTTTGATCAAGCTTAGCACCTTCCTCCGCATCCTTGTTTCTGTACCCCGTTAACCTCTGACATCACTGATATTATTCTCTAGGAGGCTCATAATCTACACACCACTTTCTCCCCAGGAGCTCTTTGAACCCAGGATGGTAAACTGAGCAGTGTTGGTAACCCCATCTCGTGTGTCTTCAGTTTCCATATCACAGGTCATATACAGCAGGCCCAGAACTCTGCGGGCCTGGGGACGCCACGGTGAACAAGCCCAATCAGACATTCCTCTATAGACCTCATGGGCCAGGCAGAGCCAGGCCATACTCAAGTGGACAACTAAATAATTCTAAGATGCAGAGTGCTGTGAGCAGAACTAAGACAGAGCTGTGATGGAAAATATCCAAGAGGACAGAGGGCATCCCCATGTGGAGTGGCCAAAGAAGTCCTCGCTCTAGAGGTGGCTTCGAAACCGAGACCCTGAAAAGGAGCCAGTCACGTGGTCAGAGGGAAGGTGCGGTTCATGGCACCTTCACCAGGGAATGACATGGGCAGGAGCTTTGGGGTGGAAAAGAACCTAGTGTGGCCCAGGAACAGGGAAAGCTGCTGAGGGTGGAAAGGGGAGGAGGCATAAGACAGAGTCACAGAGCCATCAGGCTGTAGAGATCAAGATATGCTCAGATTTTATTCCAAGTACAATAAGAATTCAGAGACAAGTCTTGGCAAGAAGAGTGATGGAGTCCAATTTCAGTTTTAAGAAGACTGATGGGTAGAGAATGAGTCAAAGATCAAGAGGTGAAGCAAGAAGCCCAAATGAGATGGGGGCTGCCTGTCAAGCCAAGGGTGATGGGACCAAGGTAGACAGAAGCAAGGAGACTCAACATCTATTCTGGAGTAGAGTCAATAGGAATGGTTACCAATTCATTATAGGGCAAGAGGAGGGCAGGAAGAGGGAAGAGTCACAAGAGGGAAGAATCTCCTAGGTTTTGGTTTGTTGGAGCAGATAAATGAGAGTGCCACCTACTGAGGTGGGAGAGTGGAGAAGGGGTGATTCAGGAAACAGCCAGGGGTGTGCGTCCACATAAAGCCTGCATGGTCCCTGACCTTATGATCACAATGAAGGAGACTCAGGCAGCTGGCGTGACACTAGAGAGCAAGTGGGCTAAGTCTCAACGTGGGGAAAAGTGTTCCCATCCAACAGTGAGACTGCATGGCCCAGGTGACTGTGGTATGACCCACCAGCAAAGAGATTGGGGTGACACTAGGGTCTACGACAAAGCAGGAGACTGAAGCGTCCATGCGTTCACACTCAGTTACAAGGGAGAAGGAAGCATTTCCAACCAACTTTGCCCATGCCAGCGGTCGTCATCGTCATCATAGTTAACATCATCCTGCTAATAGAAGAAACTTGTTTTGCCCAAAAAATAATAATAATAACTACAGAATAATTCCCAATTTTTATTTTATTTTTTTGAAAAATCACCATTTACTAAAGAATTTGCCCTGGGTCCACTGAGGAAAGATGGCAGGCATATTGCCTCTTTCTGAGACATGATCACATTCTTTTCATGATTTTACCAGAAAACCCTGGGTAAAAATAAAAGACTTCTGAAAAATCCCAGAGATGAAAGAGGTAAAGAGAGCTGAAACCTTTGCTGATTTTGAGCAGGGTGACTCACCCTCTTCTCTCGGCCTCAAGGACCCTGTCTTAGAGGGAGAGTGAGCAGTGAGCATGGGCTCCGCTCAGAGAGGAGGAATTAACGAGGTTTTGCTCCAATGATTGGCCAAAGGTCCAATCATTGGTGAATGATGAGGACGATTCAGATATCAACCAAGTGGTGTCAGTTGGGCTTTAGTTTATGGAGGGAAAGAAAGATCCCATCCATCACCCAGCTGTCAGTCATTGATCGAAATGATGGGCTGCGACCCAAGGTGGACAACGTGAGAACAGAGACGCCAGGAACACCCAGGCCTCCTCTCAAGAAAACCAAACCAACGGAGGCTAAGGCAAGGGCGCACGTGGAGAGAGCAGCAGAGCCAGGTTGTGCGCACCAAGGGCCAAATCCTCCCATCCTGCATGGCAGGGCATGGAGGGGAAGGATGCCCCTACAGGGCAGGGAGGGCAACCGCAGAGCAGGGCACAGAGCCCAGAGTTAAGAGGATCCCCCAGGACTCAGAGGATGGGATGTGGGGTGGGGAGGAGGGAGGGGGCCTGCGCCTGACACCACAGCAGAAGGCTGGGTGTTGGAGGGCAGCAGCGAGAGCCGTGTAGACAAGATGCAGGAGGAAGGGGGACCCAGTAGGCTATGCAGTGAGAGGAGCATGAGGAGGAGGGCAGAGAAGAGCAAAGGCTCTGCACTCGGGTGGGATCTGATCTGACTACAGCCTGTGTCTACACCTTTCCATCCTGCACCCCCAGGAGCCTCTCAACAGACCCGGCTGAGCTCTGTCCCTACTCCACATTTCCTCTCCAAACCCAAGGGTCCCCATAGGGTTCCCTCTTCAGCTGGTTGAGCTGAAATGCTATTCACTGGACTCATACTTCACCCTCCTATGCCAAGTGTTGGGTCTGGAGGTATGGGGAAAGGGCAGGTTCACAGATTTTGAATTTCTATTCCAAAATAAAACATACGCCCCCTCCTCCAGCCCCAAATCCAATTCCCCAGGATAACTGCTTCTCATAAAACCTTGGCATTTATACCAGTCACTTATTTATATTTATTTTAAAAGACCATAAGGAGTGCACAAATTACAGGGCACAAACCGCCTTGTGGCTTATCCATTTACTGAAGGGTTGGCCCCAAATTAACAAAAATTTTGTTATTTTATTTAAAAACATTCCTGAAGGGTGCACTTTCAGGATACCCTTGTTTGAGGGCATGTAAAAAGATTCAGAAATTAAGATAGTAAATGTAGGGCTGGGGATGTGGCTCAAGCGGTAGCGCGCTCAACTGGCATGCGTGCGGCCCGGGTTCGATCCTCAGCACCACATACAGCACTACATACAAAGATGTTGTGTCTGCCGAGAACTAAAAAATAAATATTAAAAATTCTCTCTCTCTCTCTCTCTCTCTCTCTCTCTCTCTCTCTCTCCTCGCTCTCTCTTTAAAAAAAAAATAAAGTCCATTGACAATTAAAATATATTAAAAAAAAAAAAAGATAGTAAATGTAAATGTGCAACCTTATCCACTTGCCAAAATTCTATTGGGAGTACTCACCAGGCCAATTTTTGGCAAACAGTTCTGTTTAAGTGGGCTCACAAGGAAGCTCCGTGGCCTGAGGCCTTGGGGTCACTCATGTAGCTTGGCTGCAAGACCTGCTTGGACACACAGAGAGGGCAGGAGGCCCAACCTAACAGGGCTGGGCCTCTGGGGACCTCGCTCCAGGACGGTGACTGAGTTACTGTGACCCAGGGGCTCGTTGCCAACACTGATGTCATCGAGTACCATGGTCTTTGGGAAATGACATGGAAAAATTAGAATTATACTCTGGAAATGTAATTTGACCAATCCAGTTTTCTGTTTGTTTGTTTTCTTTTTTCTTTGCCCTGTATCCCTTCTGCCAGGCTGGACCAAAAAGTTTACTGCCCACTGAAAGTGGAGGAAGGCATCAAAGGAAGTCACAGAGCATAGAAGCAGAATATGATGTAAATATGCTCCCAATTAACTGATAAATGAAAGAGCACATCCTTCTATGGCAAATGAAGGAGACAGGAGAGAGGAAAAATTAAGGTAAAGAGGTCAGATATGAATTTCTGGTTCTCTCTAGGGGTTGCAACCTCTGGGGGTAAGATAGAAATTGATAGGGTCAGCCAGACAAGTTCCCAAGGAAATCCTAGCAGACTGCCCATAATTCCTGGCTTCCCAGGCATATCCCAGGAAAATAAGAGGGTCCTCAGAAAAATCATCTTTGGGGAAAGATGTCCTGCATGGTGCAAGGTGGTAAGTTAGAAATGGCCACCACCTCCTCATCTCCTCTTATGCTAAGTAAGAATGCCACAAAGAAACCAAGAAGCTACCTAATGCTAAGCCCCCAGGGTCATTCACCATGCCTGCCCTGGGCCAAGGAAATAGATTACAAGTTACCAGCAGCAGTGCATATTTCAGCAATGCCACCAGGGAGGACCGAGTTGCCCTGGGGACAAGTCAGGATGAGCCCAGTACACGAAGCAGGTGAGCCCATCAAAGCCAGGAGACATCAAGTTGTCTTGAGCCCAGAAAGTCTCTTGGGGAAAACGTGCCAGAAGGGCAGGGGAGTGTGGAAACCTACTTGAAGAAGGAGTCAGAGATCTCAAAAGGAGTGTGGATTTTCACTGATTCATTATTTCCTGGAGTGTGGGGTGCAGGGAACTCTTCTAAAGTAGAAGAAATCAGGCTACCTTCCATTGTCAAGGTTAAAAACTGGCTTTGGTGGTGGGCGTGGTGGGGGTGGTATTTGTGCTTTTGTTATCAATGCTATTTTCCCTGCCATCAGCAAGAAAGCAAGATCAAACCAGTTCTGGAAAATTCAAAAAGCTTTATTTTCCTGCACACACCAATATTTGACTGTTAGATTTCAGCCCCTCCACAGTTGCAGGTCTGTTCTGAATAGGCACACCCAGCAGCAGGACTCTCAGGCTTATGGCAGTTCCCTAAGTCCACTCGGGGGCAGCAGCTTTGTTCCAGTGGGGGCAGGGTCAGCTCTGTCGAAGGAGGACTGGCAGCAGCCACAGATGCAAGGACAAAACCTGGTCCTTAGCAGAGTGACCTGCAAGGATCAGTCAACTATTCAACCCAAGAGAAATGAAGTCCCAGGCAGGAAAACCAGGGTAGACCACCCAGTTTATGGTCCAGAGAAGAATATTGCTAAAGATTTCAAGGGAAGACAGCAACTGGGGAGGGTTGATCTCTGCTGGACATTTCTGAGCAAAAATAACATCAGCATCACCCTCTGCGACAGTGCCCACCCACCTTTGCAGACTTGACTCCTAGAGAAACAAAGACATCTAATTCCCCAAAGAAGCCAGCCCCATTGTTCTCCCGCTTCTCCCTTCTCATGCAGCACAGGATGAGAAGAGATAATGGATTCGAAAGCACATCGTAAACTGCAAAGTGCTATACAAAAGCTGGCATAATTATTAATATTAGAGGTGGGTTTTTTTCCAAGAGAGAAAGAGAGATGCCAGCGTGTGTGTGTGTTGATAAATCATGAAAAGGCTTCCTGCCTGGGCTGCCTTCCCTTTCTCTCTTCCTTTGACCTGGGAACTTCTCCATATACCAAATGGGTCACTCCCATGGGGGCATTGTTCATGAGAGTAGATGAATATTCTGTGCTCGTCTGGGTGCCTGGACACAGGAGGCCTTTGCTCAGGACCTGTGGTAGAGCTGAAGAGACCTGGAAGGGACCCCCCTTCACTGACATGGGAGAGCCTGGGTGGGTGGGATTAGGACCATGTCAAATCCTGGGGAGGCTGCATCTCATCATCTATCATCTGGGGGTGCACCACATCCCAGATTTCACAGGGCAGACACAGAACTAAAGGGCAGGGGCCACCACTCCAGTCCTTAGCTGCTACGATTCAATGTGTGACTTGGGATGAGTCCCCTCCCTTCTTCAGGCTTTAGTTTATTCATCTGTAAATTCTGGAAAGTGGATAAAAATGTGTTTTTGAATGGGTGGATCCATATCCCATGATTCCAAATACTCCCCTACTCTCCTGGGCAATGCAAACAAAACAAAGGCAGACAAAATAATCTTTAATGATTTAGTGAAAAAGAGCAGCCCTATTCTTAATGAGATTCCAATGAGGTTAAGACTGGTTTTTATTAGATTCTGCAATTGTTTAATGTTATTAGAATATTGTTTGCAGAATGATTAAAAATTATGAATAAAATACAGGTAAATGATTCATTTAAATCTGAATCCAAAGAGGTGACAGAGCCACCAGAGGATGCAGAATGGAGTCAAGCAGTAAGAGGGTGACAGGAAATGGGTCCAGAGCATACAGTGCTGTGTCAATAGACTTGCCACCTACAGCCTCAAGAATGGGAATAAAGAGCAGGTGATGAATCTGTGCCCTTTGAACTCTGACTAGGGCCAACATAGGTATCTCCTACTTCATGTGGAATCACAACTTGCAAAAAAATTAAAACACAATTATTGCTAAAATCATACTCAGCATAGCTTAATCTTGAATATCTTTAAATATTTTTGTTGTAGGTGGACAGAATATCTTTATTTATTGATTGATTACATGGTGTTGAGAATCGAACCCAGTGCCTCGCATGTACTAGGCAAGTGCTCTCCCTACCACTGAGCCACAACCCCAGCCCAATCTTGATTCTTTGACAATTTTAGATCATTAAAGTTTAAAATATACACACAGGCTTAGACACACACACACACACACATATGACTTAAAGAACTATTAGAAGTTTGGGTCTTGATGTGGAAAAATTAAATAAGCTCCCAGACTTGAGCTGCTCCCCAGAACCTGAGGGTGTCAATGAATGTTAGGAGGAGGAAGAAGGGGATGATGGCAGTGATCACAGTAATGGCAGGTAATGGCCGAAGGCAGGCTAGGGGAAGACCAGACCCGGACCGAAAGCCAGTGAGCCCTCCCTGAGCAGAGGGACATTTGGGCCGAGCAAAGAAGGGACAAGGGCTCCACAGTGTGCCTCCTCCTGACCACAGCGGCGTAACCCTAACCTGGTGGTTGAATGCTGTCCTAGCAACCCTCTCTGTCCAGGCCTGGACCTCAGCCCTTCTTGTCCCATTTCCAGGCTGCCCTCAACTTTACCACCTGACTCTCGGCAGCGCTGAGTGGTGCTCCCCTGGGAGCTGCTTTTAAAAATAAACCTTTGATTTGAGTTTGTTCCCTGGGCAGCTGTCCCTTTACCTACTAACAACGCCTTTCACCATAAACAATTCTGAGAAGCGAGCAACCCTAGCCTCTTCACAGACGTATCAAGCGGTTGCGGGTAAAATGAGTAGGACAGCTGAGTCCTCCTCTAAAGGAGAGGAAACTGAGGCACTGTGAGTAAAGTACACTGTCAGTATTCACGGGGCCTCCAGTAAGCCACAGGGCTGTCTCTTGCGTCAGCAAGTTACAAGAGTGTCTCTTTCTCAGCCCGCTTCAGCCAGGATTTGAGGCTGTGTGGCCCACAGAGCTGTGAGCTCCACAAGGTCAGAGACGTTGGCTGTTTTGTTCACAGTTGTGTTCCTTAGAACCACACTCACCTACAGTATTGGCCAGCGTCTCAGGAAATACTTATTGGATGAGGAATCATGCTATCTTGGGAGGTAATAAAGGAAATGGAGGCAAATGTGTTTCAATGGTGCTTAAATTGTGTATGTTTGATAGTAAAGCATGTTCAAAGAACAATGTTTACCAGTTAAATCAGCCAAGATGTAAACGGTAAAGCAGGAGAACTCAGACGGAGGGTATTGAATAGCGGTTATTGGTCCTGTACTTGATGAGAAAGGTGGAAGACAGCAGGGGGCGCCAGGTGCGCTGGAGAGGAGCACAGCGGGAAGCTACTGCCGCCTCTTTGGCTGGAGAAGCAAAGAAAAGCTAGAGTCGCGTGGGCCCAGGTTTGGGATCTCCCAGCAGAGGCCAACACCACGGCCAGTCCATCCAGGAGGAGATGGGACCTTGGAAGGTACAGCCCTGCCAAAGACTCCATCCAAGGCCAAGAGGAAAGGTGAGAAATACACTGGCTTCTTTCTCCCCTCTTGCCCTTCTCCTTCCAGAGCTGCTGGTTGGGCAAACCCAGCCAGGAGCCAACTGACAGCAGACCTGGACGTTCAGGCTGAATGTGTGGCCTGTGACACAGAGTTGAGTAAGGGAGAGGGAGAAAACAGGCCCCAGAACAGCAGAGACAGATTCTGAACCCAAGACTTGAACTTGGGCAAAGGAAGAGTCTGTTCCTTCAGACT